>NW_017804120.1:1538642-1590729 GCF_001625305.1 Branchiostoma belcheri
GGCTATTATGTTTTTATCAATTTCAATCAATTCATTCCAAATGGAATGGCTCTGATAAATAAGTTTGATAGAATTAATATATGTTGTATATATTAATATGATTGGCTAAAATACAGTAAGCCAGTATACATAAATCTATTGCTTATGTAAACATTTTTGTGAGTATTCTAAAGTGACATAATTCAGTAAGTTATACTGTGCATAATATAAATGGGAAGATACCTTCCCAACAAAAAATTGACTACCGCGGTATATATATTTAAAATTGATATTTTTATTCATGCATAGTGCAGATGTCAATATTGTCAGTTTAAGAGCGTTAAATATTTCAAATGGTGTGTTTAAAATCTTTGGCATGATGAATTCAATTGTATGTTGTGTGTTGTGGGGTAGTAGACTATGTAACTACATGTATGCCTAAGGCCACACCAATTTAATTTGTTGCTTCTCGGATTTTTTCAGAAAAAATATGAAGCGACAGGGCGAAATAGAAAAAAAAGACCAAGGCACCCCATGGTAGCCGGAAATGTTACGATATGAGCTATGAAGTCAACATACCAGGCTGGTTAATAATCAAAACAATATATTTTGAACTTTAAATGAAACAAAGTTGCATTGTTACATTGAAAAACTAGGAAGAAGAGGACTTTCTTCAACTGTTTGAGCAAAAATATGCCTTTTATTGTCGATTGTGCAGTTGATTTAGAACCTAATTTTTTTTTTTTGCAAATCAGAAAAAAAATGGACAGGGCGAACCGAGAAACAACTACATGTAATTAAATTGGTGTGGCCTAAAGTACAAAGGACTAGTAACTAACCAAAGCAGCAGTTAGGTATACACCAAAAGAAAGAAAATGAACATTTTATTAACATATCAGGAATACGGAATAGTACCGATATTAACTGAGAGTTTCCGTTACATTGGTAAACCGTGGAGCAGGAAGAAATTTACATGTAAGTACAGAATGGGTTCTGTCCTTGGTGCTGATCGGGACATCCGCGATTGTCAGCTGCAGTTTACAGCCAACTTGACAGGTGGCGCTGCAGCACGGGTCATACATGTAAGCAAAACATAGTGTATGATAGTGTATGTCACCAGTAGCACGATCGCTGCTTGTATTGGTAAACTGCTGTTATGTCCTTGCTTGAAGTCTTATTATTTCACTACAGTAGTGGTCCGGGCAAATTTATTGAATCGAATCAAACCGAATCACATTTTGAATCATGAACGGGACTATAGTCCGTTAGGTTATCCTAGTGTCTATCGAGGTTGGGGCGGGTTCTCTTCGGGGCTACATGAGCTCTTCCCCGCCCGACTCTGCTGCTGGGTTCCCCGGTAGCTTTTGCAGTGTTAGCGAGTACAAGGAACCCCGTTACAAAACGGATAACACCCAGGTTAGGCTACCAGTTTTCCAATATGTGTGATTTGGGAGAAAACGGCGATTTTCAAAACAATCCGTAGTGTATACTAGTATATGAGCTGATACTATAGTATGACATACTATGAACATGTAGTTGAGGAAAATTAAATTACCAAAAAAACACAAGGAGCACAGAAACAACATTGTCACTGCAGAATGTACTGTTATAAAGTGGAACAGGCAGAATTTCATATATAGCCTGGTATCCAGTCTTACGTGGTAGGGACGGGCGCTCCTCGGGGCTGCAGGAGCTCTTCCCCGCCCGCCTGAGCTAGGTTTCCCGGTGGGTATTTCACGAGAGATTGGTTAGCCCTGTTCGTGTTAAGGCAAATCAAATCCCCAAGCATGCCATCTCTTTTAGCGTAACGGGTCGGCCTGTTGTACTGGGCGGGGGAAGCTAGTTGGGCCCCCGAAGACACAGCCTGCCTGAACACCCCCAACATCACGTAAGACTGGATACCAGGCTAAATTCTATATGGCCTGTACTTTGGAATTAGGGCATGGCGAGACTATAGCTGTAAGCTTGTGGCCTGAACATCTGTTCTGTCTCATCACAAAACGTCACTTTGTGATAAATTCGGCGTCATTCTTGCACCGGATCGTGCCTTGTGAACACACGGGGCTGAGACCGGCCGGGCCCGGGACAACTTCAACCCACACCTCCTCGGTAAGGTTACCAAAATATCCTTAAAGAACATACAGTCAAATTGAAGTATGCTTATATTGTTTAACTCTTTTTGAAGTGTGTGGTATACGTTTGCATGCGGTGTGACCGCAAGGACACTCACCTATAAATGAAGCGTGCCAGATTTTTCTTGGCACAAAAATCGCTTAGTTTTAAAAGCAGGCTTGGGCTTGCATGTGGTCATGAAAAGGATATACAACGATATTTTCTTTATTATCAAAAGTTTGACAGATTCACATGAAAGAAATGCTGCTTAAAGGGGTTATCAAATGGTGGAATTGTTCTAAAAAGAACTGTATTTTCTTCCTTCGCCATGTTTTGAGCAAGGAAAGAGACGTACAGTGTATGTAACATGACAGGTTGGCTTAGCCCTTTTAGTAGACCGTCTTTCAAGATCCATCCGCGGACTACAACTGTCAAACTAAAGCAACTAGCAAAACAATTTCTCCAACTTTATTAACGCACTCATCATTGCTGACTACCATGTATACCGCAGTCTCTTTCGTACGAAATTTGGAGGAAATCAAAACAAGGAAGTTGCAGTGAAACTACGTACACGTTTTATCACAGCGTCCAAGAAGTGGGAATTCGAATGGGGGTTTCGCGGGAGGGTGGATGGTGCGTGATACAACACAGATGGCATGGTCTGTCTCACATGCCGGACTTATCAGATAAAACAGCGTTCCAAAAACTTCAGCATCGGTTCACAGATATCGATTTTGTTACTCTCCAAGCAGAGGTTTGGGTTTTGGGCATCATTTTGGCGTGTTTTTAGCCTTTTTTTTTATCGGGGCTTCTTTTTTGCACTGGAATTTTTGTCATCGTTGAGTTGGGATGGAAAAAAACCCTGTGCAAAACCGCACAGACATCTTTGGAGCCTAAAGTCAAGTCGTAGTGAAACCCCGATAAAAAAGCCTAAAAACACACCAAAAATGCCCCAAAACCCAAACCTCTGCTTGGAGAGTAAGATTTTGTAGCCTTAATGCCAGACTGTTTCCATCCTCGGCTATAGTAGCCTGGGTGCCAGACTTGTGTGCAGGACAACTGTAAGCCTAGTGTGCTGTGGGTCTGACACCCAGGCTACGGCTCTAGCCCGTGTACATGATAAAATGTTTTCGAGGGCATGTTTGCCCTAGACTAGAGCCGAGGAGCTAGCTGTTTGGCATCCAGGCTACTGTTTTCTTTCCGAACGGAATTAGATCTTTTGAGCTAGAAACGGAGTGTGAAAAATCTTTGAATGTCTTTTTAGTTTAGATTGGAAAAGAAAGTCACACAATAAAAATGCAAACGAACATTTATGCATGAAAAGACTCCAATAGCAAATTCTAAAGCAAAGTCCATTCGTATAGAACCACACACGTTGAAAGCCTTGAAAGAGGATGTACTTTCTTGTTATCCTAGAAATACAATTATATAAACCCCAGATAAGCTTATATTACATTAAACATTCATTCATATCAGAATAGGTTTCGCTACCGCAAACCTGACACCCAAAAATGACACAAAATACTTCGTATAGACA
The DNA here is from genome assembly GCF_001625305.1 of Branchiostoma belcheri. Classification (NCBI taxonomy): domain Eukaryota; kingdom Metazoa; phylum Chordata; class Leptocardii; order Amphioxiformes; family Branchiostomatidae; genus Branchiostoma; species Branchiostoma belcheri. The sequence goes on from NW_017804120.1 coordinate 1,542,271, forward strand.
AGGAGATTTAACCTCTTTGGTATAGATTATCCCACATTCTTGAGTGTTTCTCAATTCTATTGTGCCTCCGAGCATTGGTGTATTGTACGTGTATGTCACTCTTGATGTGAAACCTAATATTGTTGTTCTCTAGACAAAGCCTGTATCACAAACATGATCTGTTCCCACATTTTCCATTGTACAAAAAAGCCAGAAGAAGTTGACAACCCCGATTAGCTCAGTAACTAGAACACTTTGTATTAGATCTAGCTTAGCTATACCTTGTATGTTCCTTATGTATGTAAACCAAGTCAAGTAGTGTATCTTTTGTCTTCACTTTTGTATATACGTTTTGTTATGTGTCTGTTAAGTCTTGACCTGTACCTAGTCCGTCGTAGCATGAATGTACAATAAAGGTCTTTCATCATCTTTCTATCCTTCGTTGCATCGAAACTAGAAGTGCCTCCGAAACTCGGGGCCTCCTACGTAAGTTTGAGTCATGTGTGCGGCGGGATGTCTGCGGTTGAGCCCGCGGGGAGACAGCTGACCTTCCGCGTTCTCCGGTCCGTTTAAAAGCCGACAACAGACATGTTAACACGGCACTTCAGGTCAGAGGTACTACCAACAACTACAAGGTTCCCAGTCAAGCACCTACTGTAGCTAGGGCCTCGAATACGCCATTTGGCTTGGCTGAAGGTAAGCCTGTTTTGTGTCGTTTGTTCTGTTCATGGGGTTTTCCTCCAACGTTGTTTTTCTTTCCTTGCCTTTCCTTGAAATGTTGTTGTTCTAATCAGCTTTCGTTTTATGTATCGGCATGATAAGGGCCTGCATGCCCTTTTCGTAAGGCGTAATCAGGCCTTTTTAGTATTCGTAATCCGTAGGAAGCCTCCAATAAATCAACGTAATTCGTAATAGTACATTAAGTCGTAATCAGCTCTGAGACTTTCGTGATCGGCGACGAACATTTTGCGTACTCGTAATCACTACTCTCCCTCATGCAGGCCCTCATGATAGGTACCTCCCACTCAGCCCTCCTATAAAGGCCCCCTCCCTTTCTTTCTCTACTTGCCTTTCTCTCTTCATAGCCTCGAAGAGGATTTGAAAGCGTCTGGAAAGAATAGAAATTGGCAAAATAATGGTCAGATAACATGCATATGCCAGGAGAGTTGGTCAGGGGCACTTGCCGCTTCGGAAGGCTTCAAAACTGGTTATCTGTCTATTTGCCCAATTTCTATTCTTTCCAGTAGCTTTCGAAGTCTGGTAGAGGGTATCTCTTTCTACCTCACCCTGACTATACTGAAAATGGTCGCAGTCTTTATAGGCCACACCAATTTAATCTATTGGTTCTCGGAATTTTTCATTAAAAATATATGAAGCGACAGGGCGAAAAAAATAAAAACAGGTCTAGGCGTCCTTTTTTCGCTCCAAATTCTACGATAGGGGCCATGAAGTCAACACAAAAGGCTGGCCATGGGTTAACATTTAAACAATGAATTTTTAATCAAACCACTGCATTGGTGGATAGAAAACTATAGGAACTAGGAAGAAAATGATTTTCCTTTTAGAGAAAATCCGTATAAAACGCTATTTTTTATAAATCTAACAACTCTTGGTGTCCTAGTGTTACCAGTACATGTAATGTTATCTAATACTAGTAAGTTGTCTGGTAGGTACATTGTGTCAGTTGATAGTCACGAGTGATAATGAGGGGGCGTCAGCTCTATAAAATTCCAACAGAGATACACTTCGCCAGCGACCTCTGTCAGTAGTGAAACCATAGTCTTCTTGACTTACTTCACCACATAAGGAGGTATAACCTGATAGGGTACTTCAAGTGCAATTTCAGGGTGAAAACTAGATTTTCAAAGTCAATTTCTGGTCATTTTTCAAATGTAGTAACTTGAATCAATCCGATCCCATAGCAGCTTTGAAAGTGGAATAATCCAAACCATTATTTTTTCCTTACATTTTTCAATTAGATTCGAGCCATGGCGACAGACAGACTGGATCAGTACAGTTCCAAAATCCGTGACGTATCGAAAGCGAAGCCAAAGAAATCCAAAATTCATCTCAAACGTGTCTTCAGACGCAAGAAGAAAGGACAACGTAAGGGGAAACAGGTCAATGAAGTTACGCCACCTAGCGATTCGTGTCCGAACTTATCTCCTGGTGCCACCACCTGTCAAAACGCCCACGAGTCAACTTCGGACGGAAAAGTTCAAGTAACATCAACAGAAGAACCAATCCAAGAACACTCGAGGAAGCAGAAACAGGAACCCTCAACAAAAGGGGGAAAACCAAAAAAAGAGACCGAGACTAACTCCACGGAAATTTCGGGGCCGAAGAAATCCAAAATTCATCTCGAACGTGTCTTCAAACGCAAGAAGAAAGGACAACGTAAAGAGAAACAGGTCAATGAAGTTTCGCCACCTAGCGATTGGAGTTCGAACTTATCTCCGGGTGACACCACCTGTCAAAACGCCCACGAGTCAACTTCGGACGGAAAAGTTCAAGTAACATCAACAGAAGAACCAATCCAAGAACACTTGAGGAAGCCGAAACAAGAACCCTCAACACAAGGGGGAAAACAAAGACAAGAGGCCGAAACTAACTCCACCGAACTTCCGGGGCCGAAGAAATCCAAAATTCATCTCAAACGTGTCTTCAAACGCAAGAAGAAAGGACAACGTAAGGGGAAACAGTTCAATGAAGTTACGCCACCTAGCGATTCATGTCCGAACTTATCTCCGGGTGACACCACCTGTCAAAACGCCCACGAGTCAACTTCGGACGGAAAAGTTCAAGTAACATCAACAGAAGAACCAATCCAAGAACACTTGAGGAAGCCGAAACAAGAACCCTCAACACAAGGGGGAAACAAAGACAAGAGGCCGAAACTAACTCCACCGAACTTCCGGGGCCGAAGAAATCCAAAATTCATCTCAAACGTGTCTTCAAACGCAAGAAGAAAGGACAACGTAAGGGGAAACAGTTCAATGAAGTTACGCCACCTAGCGATTCATGTCCGAACTTATCGCTGGGTGCCACCACCTGTCAAAATGCTCACAATTCAACGTCGGACGCGAAAATCCAAGTACATGTAGCATCAACAGAAGAACCAATCCAAGAACACTCGAGAAAGCCGAAACAAGAACCCTCAACACAAGGGGGGAAACAAAGACAAGAGGCCGAAACTAACTCCACCGAAATTGCGGGGGTGGAAATAATAGACATATCTCATGTCACAAGTTCAAACACGAGCACCAACCCTCTAACACGCGTAGGTGTAAAAGAGGAACTTTTCAAAGATGATGATAGGCCTGTGGTAACCGCAAACAAGAAAGAGCAACGTCATAAGAAGAAAAACAAGTGGTTTGTTGTTCGCTTCAGTAAAAAGACTAAAAAGACACACGACAGTGAAGCTTGTGACGACAGAAGTGAGAAAGCAAAGATAGAAACAATGAGCGAGAACGAAAAGAGAAAGGAGCTTCTAGAACACAGCACTACAATCATAAACCTTGGACGTAACGCCGAGAAAAAGAAACGTGGGCTTAAAACTCTCTGGAAGAAAGCAAAGAAGAGAAAGCGTGGGGAAAAAGACAGCTCGTCTGAAAGTGACCAGGCGGAAGGGAAGTTGAGTGACTTTCAAAATGACCGCCCGAGGCACAAGAAGTGGAAGAGGAAGTGGCCCAGACTACTTAAGAAGGAACCTAAGAAAAGCTCAAGCGACGACAGTGTTCCTGAGCCGGAGGTTGCTGATAATAAGGAACAAGTAAGAAATTTAAGGAACTTCTGTTGAATCCATTCAATGCAACTTCAACTATTTTTGCAGTCATACGTAATGCATGCGTTTCATTTGATATTCCATTGTTAAATGCTACACAAGTAAAAACTGGAAAGGCTAAAGGTTAAATGGTTATACATGTACTGGTAATAATGGTATAATGGTAAATAGATATTTGTCTTAGTAAACAGTATTTATGTTTACCCTCGCAGAAGGAAAACATATTGTCTTTACTCCGTTTCTTCCTCCGTTTCCAAACAAAAAGTCAATGCCCTCGACCAGACGTCTGTCACCATGGTAACGGGTGCTGTGGTGTCAGATTACAATATGTAGCAACTGGCAGGACAGAGTTGGATGGTTGGCCACCATATATTTTACATGAATTTTGTTGAGTAAGAATAAACTGAGCAGTAGTTTGATAGGCCATATGAAGGTAAACATTATGCATTTGCTTTGCAAGTATTGTCTTGTGTGGCGTGTGGGGTCGTGTGGGGTAGCGGCAGAGTGCGCGACTCGGAACCTAGCTAGAGGTCCCGGGTTCAAGTCCTGACATGCCACCAATCTTGTGCCCATGGGAAAGGCACACGACTTTCCTCACTTCGCTCAGGTGGAAATGAGTATTGTCATGTCATGTATTTGTCCCGTGTTGGTGGCGGAATTAATATATAAGTTGATAAAACTTGAGTGTGCCGTCACCACGTCTGGTGATTACATGTTGGAATAAAAAAAAAGTGTTGTCTTTCTAATGGACTGATGCATTTTCCAGCCCAAACGGACGCTGGAAGACCTCCAGCGCGAAGTCACGGAAACACAGGAAATCGTCCGAGATATCGTGGAGAAGAAGTTAGCGCAACGCGACGAGAAACTGCGAGATCTCACGAGAGTTGCCGAGAACCTCGAGAAGGCTGCCGAACAGTTTCAAAAAGTGTCGAAAAAAGTTCGCTTCAAGATGTGGCTGAGGTCCAGAAAATGGACCGTTTGTACGGTCAGCACGGTGGTGGTTGTACTTTCCCTGGGGGCTATGGTACTCTGTGTTATTTTTGTGTAAGACCAAACCGATGAAATTTTATGGATGACATGCTATGAAGAGTCCCAAACTAGTGAGCGCGGACGAATAAAAAAAATTCCAGTCAAAAATAAAAATGCTACTAAACCACAGGAATACAAAACTGGTATTGTGAATTTGCGGCAGTACATAGTGCCGTATACGACAAGCCGGCACATGCTGGCTTTTGTGGAATTTATGAATCGGCACCGTGCGTATGTACTGAGTTCTTGAGTCATGGAGGTTCGGTAGCCCGTCCTCTAAAGTTACAACCGGCTCCGTATTGTCGCTAACTACCATGGACTACCCAGGTCTAGATCTTAGAGCCTCGGAGGACGTGACTTTTTTTTTGAGAACAGGCGAAAATCAATGCGCGCGCGGGGATGTCATCCATAAAATTAAGTCAGTGTGGCCTAATTTGACAAACTGGGAACTTTGAACCACATGTCAGCACTTAAGCTTGATGTTCGAACTGTGTAATTTGGTTAAATATTTGTTCAGGTAACTACTAGTTCGTTCTGCATTCAACTTGTTTCCTGCTTTGAAATTTCAAACACCTACTCTTAGATTACTAATACAGGGCTCGAAATACGTATTGAAAATATAAATGGTATTATTTTGGTATTATTGTTTACAACAAATGATTACGACGTATATATACAAGTAGTATTTATACATTTTCTTATTTTTTAGATTAATTTTTCTTTAGATTTGATTTGACTAATGCTCGCCTTAAATTTATTTTGGGTAATTTTATTAATTGATAGCAATTCTAACATACTTTATAAATGATTGTATATTGTTTAAGGTTAATATTTCACAGTTTAAGGAAAACCAAGACTTTTTTCATGTCTGAATACATTTGGCCACAGTAATCATGATTTGTAAACAAGACAAAGTATATATTGATGTTGTAATAAAACCCAAAATAAACCCAAACGCGTGTGTAATCATTAGTAACTTATGATAAAATACTCTATATGCTAGATATCTGTCTCGTTACGATTTTCCCGCATCACATCTGCTTGGAGATGGCTAGTTTCCCGCCATAAACTGCAATCAACTTCCTTCAGCTAAAGTTAGACTCACGCGCATGCGCCTTTTACTTGTCCCAATCACACATTCACCATTTCCCATTCCCAGGATGCATAGCGCCAGGAGGTAAAAATTCCCAGGTTGCATAGCGCCAAGGGGTCGGAATTATGTGTTCCTGTGGTAATTCTAAATTCGTTTATATGACAGAATCTAAATAATAAAAGCTTCTCCCTTAATATTTATATACTACAACCTCTGTACATTTCAAACTATAGTTGTATCTCCTTTGAACACACACTGCTCCAACACACACACACACACACACTCACTCACACACACACACACACACACACACACAAACACACATACACACACACACAAAACAGAGAGAGAGAGAGAGAGAAAGAGAGAATGAGAGAGAGAGAGAGAGAGAGAGAGAGAGAGAGAACAATTTGTCCAACAAGAAAACAACAGTATATTTCTATATCGACCGTCAAGCGCTATGCATGCTGGGAATGGGAAAGGTGGATGTTGACCCCATGACCTTTATATTACCTGGAGTTCGGTCAGACGTCTGTTGGACTTTACTACCTCGGTTTAGCGACATCTGGTCCTAGTACCACACAACACGAAAATCAATTTTTGTATAAAGCCAACTCTTAAAAAAAAGAAGAAGTATCCCTACTTCAAAGAAGTATCCCTCTTAACTGTCTAATGGAATAGTCCAAGACCAGGTCATTTAAGGTCATTGTCAACAGCGGAAAGAATGGAGACAACTGATAGGATGTTTTTTGAGAGGAAAAATAATTGTCTATTTGATGTTTGCCCTTAGATAGTAAACTATCACGCAACAACGTGTGCGGGGATATACCACTGACTTTACAAAGTCATTGGAGGGGGTGGTGGTGTCGAAAACATACTTTACACCAAAGAATAGCAATTCTTATAACCTTAAAATGACCGCGAGTGACCCCTTGGACAACTGTGGCGACGTCCGCTAGGAGGTTTTTAAACTTATCGCTGACGACAGTGCAGTGCAATGTCGCGTGATCTTTATGTTTTTACAGCCCACCCATTGGCAAATAGTTTGGTCTACACGTACATGTACACATAGTGTTTCAATACACCATGCAGTGACAGTCACATACAGGCCCGGGCAAATATAGGTACGGTCAAAAAGTACTTGCATGGTCAATATATACCGGCAGGACGATACTAGACGCAGGGAACATTCGCTCCGACGACGCAGCTCTTGAAAAGAAACAAGGTGAGTTTAGGAATTGCATTTTTGAAAATAAAATTTTAAGTTATCTCTTATAGTGTCCGAAGAAAGTATTTCTTTGTTATCAACTTTGAATAAAAAAGTGGAAGTTAAGACGAAGTCAAAACTCAAGCTTTCCTCCTTTTAGCTCTTGTTATCATTAAAAGTGTTGCAACCCTGAAGTTATGACACAGATAGTAAGATACATTTCCTTTTCTTACCACAACTGAGGAATTAATAGGTTTGCCATATAAACTATAAGTTAAATATTAAGATTTGACCTAAATTCCATTTAGACTGGGTCAAACTGTACACTAGTATGAAATTCACATTGTTTCGTATCACTTTGTAAAATGTCACGGACGTTTTGTGGTCCTTTTGTTTTTAATATACTTGCAATTATTTTGCATTTTTAACAAATTTGGTTTAAAGCGAAAATGATAGCAGTGTTAAACTTTCGCAGGCTAGGAAATATGAAATGGACATTAACTTCAACTTCAAACATATTAACAAATTGTGATATCTGCCTAAAAGTTTGTTTTTGTCTTGTTTTGATTTTAAATATCTGCAAGCGGACGTTTTGTCTCGTATTAGTTACGTGTTTTTATTTATTATCTTATAATTATGGCGCAATTTTAGATTAGGCCATACCGTCTTAATTTTATGGATGACATCCTCTGAAGACCCCCAAACTAGTGCGTGCGGGCGAATAAAAAAAATTCTGGCCAAAAATAACAATGTTACTAAACCACAGGAATACAAAGCTGATATTGTTAATTTGCGGTAATACGACATATATACGTATATGACAAGCCGGCACATGCTGGCTTTTTGCAGAATTTATCAATCGGCACTGTACGTATGTACTGAGTTCTTGAGTCGTGGAGCTTCGGTAGCCTGGGTGTCCGGCTCCGTATTGTCGTTAACTACCATGAACTACCCAGGCCTAGAGCCAGGCCATAGCCTCGAGTCGGTGGACATGATCTTTTTTTTCTGAGAACAGGCGAAAATCAATGCGCGCGCGGATGTCATCCAAAAAATTCAGTCGTGTGGCCTTACCACGCAAAACGCACGAAACAACGCGAAAAGTAGCGTTTTTACTCCGTGAAGGAGGTCAGGACCTCCGGACGGAGTGTTGTGATCGGCTGATTTTTCATGTTCACAGTCAAAACACTGGGTTCTCTTTGCGTAATCGGCACGCAATTTTATACGCCGTCTGCGGGCATGCCCGTGTTGATGCACGAATGTTTATTTTTGCCGTTGCTGCTTTCGCGGTCAATGTAATATTGCAGACGCACCCCTACAATTACGAGGCGAATTGGAATGGTCCAGAAAAACGCGTTGTTTGGAATAGCAGTGGGGGTGGGGGGGGGGGTGGAACTTCATGCAGATACGGGGTGGTTTTGATAAGTGGTTCCAGATGTTTTTGCCCACGCTTAAGAGATGCCAAGTTTTTTGGAAGATGTTCGCAGCCAAAACGCATTCTTCCGTACGACGCATTTCTGTGTAATTTCGCATGTGGTGTGGCATTATGTCCGGGATGATGCACGTCTTTTTATTTTTACCGTAGCTGTTTTGATATTGAAGTAAATGCATATTTTAGAAACATCCCTACTTTTACAATCCTGTGGAATAGGCCGTAGGTTTAGGCAGTTGTCTGGTAGCAGAGGTACTCTAAAGCAGATATCCTGGTTATCTGGCCGGCGGTAGTAACACTCGCGGTGCTTACCGCAACTGTTGCTGGAATTTGGCATGTTCCAGGCGCGCTTAATTAGGTACAGGCACGGTAAGACGGTGGGACTGGTTGTTACTAGACACGACCATGATAGTCCGATCTTTATGTGAATGCAATGATTGTGTGTGTGTAATTAAAATGAACTTCGAACTTGAAGTACAGTATCTTTACACGCCCTGGGAGCAGTAATGGATTTAGCTCTTTGTATGTTTTATGCTTGTGACGCGCCCTCATTGTATTAACCGTTGCCTAATTATAATGTCTGCACAGTAGGTCTGGCGTTGACGCTTGGGATTTTGTTGAAATATACAAAACTTCACGGAGGATTGTCACCTATGGCTTCTTGTTAAAGTTTCCAACGAGTTAATGCAGAGATTTATGTACTTCCTGTCAGGGAAAAACAGATGATGTCATACTTGTTGTTCATTGCCGTCTGCTTGGTCACGTGCGTGTCGGCGCACGCGCAGTGCAGCAACACTTCACCTTGCCCTTTCAAAGGTAAACAAAATATCCACACGTATTGTAGCAGTCACACGGTGATTTTATAGTCTAACATTATTGTAACAAGACATATACTTCGCCTATTAAACTGATCAGTAGTAAAAAATGTCTTTGAAGGTTTACGTACTCGTATGTGAATTTTTACCTTTTTGAGATGCTGTTGTATGCTACCCTAGCTCTGTTTACGTATAATCACTAGAAGAAAAGAAAAGGAAAGAGTTAAGAAGATTTGTACGGTTTAAAGTATGGTTGAAAACTCTTTTCCTGTTAACTTAAGGACCATTTTACTACACATGCATATATAAATGAATTATTCTAATGTAGTAAAATACAAAATACTGAAATCCTAAAAACAACAAATAGAATCAAAAGTGATTGACGGTCACCATGTGCCAATAGGTGGTGATGATTTCATCCAACCAGAAGAAAAGTCTTCAATAGACGGTAAACTTGAGATGACCTTGACCGTGGATGTGTCTGACGTCACGGTGGAGTGGTTGACCTTCACCAGAAGGACCTATAACGGAGGTTGGCCCTCCCCAACACTGAGGGTCAGGGCGGGGGATCAGGTCGACATTCTTTTGGTAGGTGGCAAAGTCAAGTACTGTAACATTCTGGTAGGTGGAAACGGGTTGCACTAAATGTCGAAATATACCAAAAATACCGAAACATCACGGAATACATGTCAAGTGCGCATCCGGGCAGGGGACCAGGTCGACATTCTTCTGGTAGGTGAAAACGGGTGCTGCTGAATGTCGAAATACACCAAAATTACCGAAACATCACGGAATACATGACAAGTGCGCATCAGGGCAGGGGACCAGGTCGAGATTCTTCTGGTAGGTAGAAATGGGTTCCTCTAATTGTCGAAATACACCAAAGTTATCGAAACATCACAAAATACATGTGAAATACTAGACAAGTATGCATCTGGTAGGTAGAAATGGGTTCCACTAAATGTTGAAATACAGCATCCCGAAACCCGAAAATCACAAAATACATGTGAAGTCCTCATCAGGGCGAGGTACAAGGTCAACTTTCTTCTGGTAGGTGGAAAAGAGTTCCAATAAATGTCGAAATACACAAATTTACCGAAACATCACAAATACACGTAAAATACGCATCATATGGTATACACGGGATTTAACAGAACACAACAAAACTTGACATGTGAACAATCCAAACTACTTTACAACCCAACTTTTTGTTATCCATCTGATCCACCCACTATCCCTTTTCTTCAACAAGAAAAATAACCTGGGAGACAGCCAAGCCGAGGGCGAGCCGAACACATTCCGCCACCCGAACACCACCAACCTGCACGTGCACGGACTGCACATCTCACCCAGGGAGCCGCAGGACGACGTCCTGATAGAGGCTAGTACTTCTGATAATCTGTTTCTCTCTCTGTTTTCTTTTCTGTTCGTCTGTCTCTGTGTCTGCGTCTCTCTCTCTCTCTGCCTGTGCACTTGTCTTTCTGTCTGTGTCTGCCTGCCTGTGTCTGTCTATCTGCCTGTCTGTCTCTGTCTGTCTGTCTCTGTCTCTCTGTCTGTCTCTGTCTGTCTCTGTCTCTCTCTCTCTGTCTGTCTCTGTCTGTCTGTCTGTCTCTGTCTGTGTCTATTTGTCTGTCTCTGTCTGTCTGTCTCTCAGAGTCTGTCTGTCTCTGTCTGCCTGTATGCTTCTGTCTCTGTCTGTCTCTAGATCTGTCTATGTTCCTGTCTCTGTCTGTCTGCCTCTCTCTCTTTGTCTGTCCATGGCTAGATTATGTTGGAGCATGTTTTTCATGTTGGAGCAAAATACAGCCGACTGCAACCGTTGATTGTCACCAATAGGTGGTGATGATTCATCAAACCAGGAGAAAAGTCTTCGGTAGACTTTAAACTTGAGATGACCTTGACCGTGTCTGATGTAACAGTGAAGTGGCTGAACTTCACCAGACGGACCTATAACCTTTGTTGTTGTTATTAACCTGATGAAGGTGAGACCAGGTAGTGAGTACCAGCACCATTACGAGCTGAATGCCCTCCAGCCGGCGGGGACATACTGGTACCACGCACACCATCACGGGGCTACCTACTTCCAGGTATGGCGCAGGCGCAAAGTTTCCTCTCGTTAATGGTCGTCGCCTTTCAGAACGGTCGTCGCCTTTCAGAACGGTCGTCGCCTTTCAGAACGGTCGTCGCCTTTCAGAACGGTCGTCGCCTTTCAGAACGGTCGTTGCCTTTCAGAACGGTCGTCGCCTTTCAGAACCGTCGTCGCCTTTCAGAACGGTCGTCGCCTTTCAGAACGGTCGTCGCCTTTCGATGCCATATCGCTGACTGGTCGATGCCATATCCGAACGGTCCAAAAACGTATAAAACGTAATATGTACTGTAAAAAGCATCCTTCGAATTGCAAATTTAAGGGAGGATCATGATAAAAGTAAAGGTATTAGTGTAAAAAGAAATTAAGCTCAGATTCGAATCCGGATCAAAGGCGTAGCTCTGATCATGAAAGCTATTGCATATGTCTCGTCATAACTTCGCTGAAAATGTTACGTAAAAAGCCGTAGAAAATGTGCCGGTGCCTTGAACTGAGACACTCCTAATTGTCGATGTGAAAGGTACGAGGTTCTTATATTCCTGATACATTATTGATGTATTGGTTGACTGAAGGTAGCCAGTGGTCTTGCCGGGCTGTTGATCGTGGAGGATGAAGAGGCGTCCATGTCAGACCAACTTGCCGCCATTTCCTGTCCGAACAACTGTGACAAAGAGGTGCCCATGTTACTCGGCAAGTTGCTGTTCTACGGCCAGGACGCCCTGAGTTTTCCCACCATGCAAGACATCATGGGTGATATCTTCGTGTGAGTTTTTGTTTCACTGTTTATTGCATTAGAAATGGTCTGGAATTTGTGAATTTACAGATATGGTTATGACTAACCATATGTGCGACGATGTCTCTACTGCTTCGTGTCACTGACGAAAGGTAGTGGATGCTACCTGAAACGTCTGACCGTTTCCAAAATCATATCCAGTTGCTTGAGTAACTGTTTTGGCGTATCTCATTACCTGGATGTCTAACCTTCACCGACGTAAACATCTTCGATCGTTGGTCAACGTTGCACAAACTTACACGTATCGCGAGATTTCACGAGATTTGGGCCGACATGTTGGTTTTCACAGTTTGATCATTGTTTTGGTCTCCAGTAGAAATAAAACAGATCTAAAGAACAGAAAACACCGACGAAGCACAATACTTTCCTTCTGGGCGTGCGAAACACAAGTTTACAAATACATTTTTTTTCAGACTGGACGATATCGTAACAGACGAGAACATCACCCTATTGGATTGGCTGGAGAGGAATGACGCAACTCAGTACCTGACCAATGGTAAGCGACGTCTCTTCATCTTTACGTCAACTCTTGGTCAAAGCTGTTACACTTCCCAGACTCCACGTGACAAGTATCACTGGGTCAGTCTATATTGAAGAAGATCAGGGTGACTGGTCAATAGCTCTAGGAGAATCTTTTGTGTTGAAACAAAAGTTCTAACTCTAAACATAGATAAAAAGAACTTGATGAGGATGATCAATAATAATTTCAAAACTCCCGTTAACATCGTCATCCCCAGGTCAGTACGTACCAACGATCTCCATGCGGCCTGGAGAGATCAGACGTTTCCGATTGGTGAACATCGGACCGACCGACATGTTGGAGATGTACCTCGAAGGTAAGTAAGAATTCGGAGATCTCATACCTCCATATTGTATTATGTTCTACCTTGGTTGTATGTTATATGATGTTAAGGTTACAATATTGTTTCTCTTATGTTATTTAAGTTACCTTGATTTTGTATTCAATTTGTAACCTGTGTTATTTGATACCTTTGTTAATCTTGAGTTCATTTTGTTAATGAATTTTGTTTGGGGTTTTCCCCCCAGGAACCTTTGAAAATCGCCATCAGGCGACATGTGTTCTCCTGGATAAACAAACAAACAAACAAACAAACAAACAAGCCTCAGAGAAGCGTTTTGTAGCCATCCGATTTGCTAGGGCTCCTTGCACTCGCTAATCTAAAAAATTATTTCATTTTATATGATTCTAAAATATGATCCGTAACAAATCGGATTGCACTTTCAGGCTGTAATGTTTTGAATCTTGGGATTCTCTGGCATAATTCAATCGGGCATTACACACAATTACTTCCTGAATTCTACCACATACTACCCACATACTTAAGGCTTAAACTCCCTGTCAATCAAGTTTTTGCTCGTTTTTTTTCTTCTTCCGTTCCAAATAGATAAGGTAAATGACCTGGACCAGACGTCTGTAACCATGGTAACTGGTGTTGCAGCAGACACCCTCTGGTGTTGAGTTATATCATGTACTCGTAGCAGAACAGAGTTGGAGAGGGTGCTCGCCGATGCTTATGAATTTATTTGAGTAAGACTACACTTTCTTGGGGTAGACCAGGTGAAGGTAAACATTATGCGTTTGCTTTGCAAATGTTACTTTTCTAGTGTATTTGTTAAGTTTAAACGTTTCCTCGGTAGGTTGTGAGATGGTAGTGTTGGCGTTTGACGGAGTTTACGTGGACAAACCTTACCAGACGGAGTACGTCTTTATACCGGACGCCGGGCGAGCGGATGTAGCAGTCAGGTGTTCCGAGGCAGGGTCTTACCAGGTATTTGTTTGTTTGTTTGTTTGTTTGTTTAAACCGCTGTTTATTCATGGCAAACTCAAATCGGTCGCTTTTCATTGAGATCATGAGGAAAGCGATAAGGGTCAGTCAAAATATATCAAAGATACAGCAAGGACATTCTATACGTTGAATAAAAGTTCCTTGGATACAGGTAATTACATGATCTAGGTCCTAACAAACGTATAAAATATATGTGGAGATGCATGGGGCTGTCCAAATTTTCTCCGCGGAGATTTATCTCCGACACCTCCGCGGAGCTGTAACGTTTGTTTCGCGATGGACTTTGCTTCCGAAAATTCCCGTTAACTTTTAATACTAGTAGTTTTGGAATGGCTTCGCAAAACTAGTGCTTTGGCTTCATCTTATCATCATCATCTTAAGTACTGCTGAGCCCAATATTGACATTGGATTACTAGCAGCTGCACATGTTGTTATTTACAAAACAAGTGACCGGTACAAGTAGAAACAAGGGCAACTAAAGGAGGGGACACTACGGAACGTAAATAACTGAGTCTGTTGGTGTAAAGGACAAGACAGTGCATTTAGTGTGTTAGTAGGACATATATATATACATATATACAAGACGTGTAGGGGCGACTCAATGCAGCAGGGTCCTCGCCAGTCCAGATTTGAACTGGGCGAGGGACCCCGCCTCCGCCACACCAGGCTCAAGTTCGTTCCACTCTTTGATGGTACGAGGGAAGAACGAGAGCCTGTAAAAGTTGTTCCTACTCCCGATGGTCTGCAGCTTGAGAGCGTGGTTGGTGCGGCGGGAGCATCGAGTCGCCGGGACAACTCTAGATGCGTGCGGCACAGAAATAACATTGTTGGTTATCTTGTATAATGTGGCAAGTCTGGCGTTCTTCCTTCGGTGTGCTAAGGACTGCCAGCCCAGCTTATTAATCATGTCGGTGACAGAACTTGTACGGTAATAGTTGTTTACCGTATAGCTTGCAAACTGATTTATTCTAAGGTTGCAAAATTGGTATATTCTTTAATGCTACTGCCGTTTTTATGGTGCACATTCGAGAAAGAATTTTCAAAATTGCAGTGTAGATGCATGACTTTTACATTGTACATGTATGTGTTGTTGTCGTCAACTTTTTGTTCCTTTCAGCTCATTTCCCGCAACGCTCCGGATCAGATCATGTCGGTCGGTTCTACGCCAGTTTACGACGGAATCATCGCGACCATTGAGGTCTCAGGTACTCATGTTCGTTCAACTGTTTGTAGGTGACGTCAGAATTTTGTCTGTATGTAATCCAAGATGGCGACTTCACAGACACAGAAAGGAAATACGTATACTCTGATGCTCTATTAAAATGCAGAGCAAAGCGGTAAAGCGTTTTAGAGATTAAAGCGTTTAGAGGTAGCGAAAAATCAACTGTTTTGTACATTTAACTCTCATAGTGTACACATAATGGTGGCAATATATGACGTCACAGTCACGTTAGTTTAAACAACCAATAGGCTGCTGCCAACATGAGGGCGGCACAATATGACGTCACAACCACGTGAGTGTAAACAACCAATAGGCATCGATCGAGCATGATCTAATCTTGCAGGTGAGCCTGTAGAGATGTCTTTTCCTACCTCTTTACCCGAGAGGCCTTTCTTCAACCTGGATCTGAGAGGATTCCCCGACACCCGCATTAGAGGCCGGAATGTGGTCGAGTTCGGCCCGACTCCGTACCTCAATCGCGAGAAGATGAAGACTGGTGACTACTTCCGGTATAAATTCAGAACGGGAACCGTACAAGTATGTGGGAATTAATGCTAGTAATATCTTTAGTAGAGCATGAAAGTTCATCTGAGCTGGTAAATTACATTTTGAAAAATTTAAACTGTTCTCCAACTCATAAATTTGACTCACCGGAATTTTCGACTGAATCACTCAGTCTTCCTCAGCTTCCAACCTTTGACCCTTTGCTGACGTCACACGTGGGAAAAATCACGTGTCCACAGCATTTGGGTCCGTCAGATAGCTGAGGAAGACTGAGTGATTCAGTCGAAAATTCCGGTGAGTCAAATTTATGAGTTGGAGAACAGTTTAAATTTTTCATAATAACTAACTTTAGTACTTTGAATACTTGAGTATAATGTACGTAATGTTTACTTTGTAGACCGTCCCGGACTTAAAAATGGTAGTAGATAAACTTCAAGGTAATTTCGGACTTAAAAATGGTAGTAAATGAAATTACCAGACATGACTTTTATTTACTACCATTGTAATGTCCGGTACTGTTTACAAAGTAAACATTGCCCTACTTTGATGCCATTTACTACCACTTGTAAAGCCAACTTTTCCTGCAGTGTTAGATACTGTTGTTGCAACAACTTCTCAATTTTCTATTACATATTTTAAGAATTAGTTAAGTTCATTAATTATTTGTAAATTCACGCCCGAAGGCTAATTGCAACATACAATGTATAGAACACGCATATGTCACAGGGGAGATTGGAATCCAGGGGGATCCGGAATCCTCCTAGGGGAGACTTGGAATCCTCCTAGGAAAGAGTGGAATCCTGATATTGAGATCCCAATTCAGAAGAAGAAATACTAGAATTCATAGATTGAATCATTTCACACCTAAAGTTTCAATTATTTCAGCATAGTCAATTCTGCTTTCTGCCGCCACTGTCACTTGTCCAGTATGTTACTTTGACTGGCTTGGTAGGGGGAAACAATCCCTTATATACCAAGTTACTAACAAACTGGAAAAACTGGTTTTTGAGTCACTATCTCACAATAGCCTGATGCAAATATCTGAGTCTGATTTACATATTAACTTACCTATGCTGAAATTGATTGAAAGTTTAGGTGTGAAATAACTCAGTCTATTTTCCCAAGCATTTTGATGCAATCAGAATTTCTCCTTTTAAAACTGGAGATTGTCCTGTAAGAATTTCCACTTGTCCTAGGACAAATTCCAATCTCCCCTAGGGGAGATTAGAATCCCTATCTCCCCTAGGAGGATTCCAGATTCTCCTAGGGGAGATAGGGATTCTAATCTCTCCTAGGGGAGATAGGGATTCCAATCTCCCCTAGGATCCCCCTGGATTCCAATCTCCCCTGTGACACATACATGTGAAACAATTAACTGCGCTCACTTGGTGGCTTTATTCTGTGGTTATAGCAACTGACCAGGCTTTATCACACCATATTCACCCCGGGGCGGGTCATTAACCCTTAAGTATTCTATTCTATTCAGAACAAGTGACGATTCTATTCAAAATGCAATCTAAACTTTTGGGTTTGACTTCTGGACTTCAGGAATGGTACTTGGTGAACTCTGACCCTTCCGTGGGCCATCCGTACCACGTCCACGTCAATCACTTCCAGGTCGTCGCCTACAACCGGTACAACGGGCCGGTGGCCAGCTTCGCGCCTGCGTACTACGACCAGCAGGTGAGATCCCGCAATATTCAAATTGAGTGACCGTTAAACACCGCCACTCCACCTGATCTCTACTTAGCGTACTAGAGTATGAGGTTCGCAATTTCATCTAATGTTAACAAAAAGGGGTATGTCTATGTCTCATAGCCCACAGCCATCGCTTCGCTCACTCGGTGGTTTATTTCTTGGTTACAGCGCTCTGTTCTGAAACGTTATGTCATCGTAAATACCTCGTAGGTTAGTTCGAAAGAATACGAGACCCTGTCTTAATCTGTTTTAGGTTTACTGTAATCAATGTTGAGGTTTAGACGGTCTTCATGTGTCGCCATTTTTTGTCATTGTTGTTCACCAGCATGAGTCCAGGACACTTCTGTTGTCGCCTATGCGAAGGGACGCCAATATGGTTAACAGAAATCGTTGCCATGGCAACCCATGACTGACATAAAATCATATATGAAAAATCGCATTTTCATTTTTATTTCTAACAGGGTTTTCTTTGCGATCAACAACTGGAAGACTTTGACCCTTTGGAGGCTCCAGAGGTCATACCGGTCAACCTGACGTTCCTTGGGCACGAGACTAGGGACCGGGGCATGGCGGGATATGTGCCTATTGGCCAATGGCGAGACACCATCATGGTCCCGCCGTTGGCTAGCATCACAATCCGGTTTATGGCTGACGAGTAAGTATTTGAATTTGAATGGAGTGACCGTTATAAACTACCACTATGTCTGCATGATCCGTACGTAGAGTACTTAGGTGGGAGGACCACAATCAAGTCTCAGCAAAAGGGTGCGGTCTGTAGCTAGCTACTAAGGTTTCATAAACCATAGCAATTGCTTCGCTCACTCGGTGAGTTATTCCGTGGTTTATAAGACAACGTCCAGGATTTGTCACCCTAAACACCTCAATTCATTGAAAGAAGGATGTAAACTGATACTCACGACAAGGTATTATCTCTGAGAAGCTTTCAGGCGGCATCCGCCATCTTTCTTCAGCTCATAAGAGGGGTCACGTGACCTAGGTGTCATAGGTCACCCAGGTCACGTGACTGGATTCAATTCGTAAAAATTATCATAAATCGAAAACAAATCATCATAAATCAAACTATAAATCATCAAAATAAAATTTCATCCATCAAAATGTTTTAACCTCGCTTTTAGGTATCCCGGAACTTGCGTCATCCACTGTCACTTCCTGAATCACGAAGACGTGGGAATGATGATGGTGACGGAAATCGTCCGACCCTGGCAGTCCATCCGGGGTGCACACGTCACTTCCGGCGGTTTTCACCCCGGGACCTGCAAATTCTTTGACGAATGGCCTGACGTCAGAAAAAATAGTCCCGCGGGTTCCATTTAGGGGATTCTAGTAACAACGTTAAATAGAGTCTAGAGAGCTGTAATTTTTTATTGATTTAAAATTTCGGTTGACTAATCAGAATGTGACGGTATCACCTTCAAAGATACACATGGAAGATAAAAAAGAAAGAAATATTGATAGTTTAGTGACATGTAAGTTAAGGTACTGTATCATTGTAATACATGACTTCACCATGACAGATGTGTTCAAGACATTTAAGAAAGCTAAAGAGTTGAAAGAGCGGATAGGTTCCAGCAAAATTTGCTTCTTGAAATACATCCAATGCAGTTTCATGCCGGCAAAACAAAAAGTATTTCTGAACGACAATTGAGTTTGAAAACTTTTGTCTTGACCATTGAGATGAATTTTCGATTTTTGCATTGTGTGTGTGTTTTTTTGGGGGGGGGGCATTCGCGCTGGCCAACTTTCAGCCAATCTTGGCTGTAAGAAAAGGAGGTTGGCGATTGGCGGACAGTCACGCCAAGGCCTCGCTTGCTTCCTACTACGCAATACAAGCGCTGGCCTGGTAGAAGTTGTTTTGATTACTAACTAAAGTAACTATGGTAGCTGGCTAAAGCCCTGCTATGGTAAGAACATGATCATTCAATTTGCGCCAGATGATTTAACCGTATATACGCATGGGCTAACAATAATAAAGACTGAACAGACACAACACGCGTGTTCTACTTCTTAATAAACTTTAATCAAAGTAATCCATACCACATCCGTAAAACAACTTTCATTAAACAGTACTGCGTAGATCTACCTATCATCAAGATAAAACACAACAAAAGGAGACATAAACTAAATGACAAAACTTGGGTGATGTTAATACATCCCATGTCCGTACAATGATCTCCGTTTCTTTATGAATGTACTAGCCAAAGTCAAAAGTGCACCAAAATTGTTCACCTTTATATTAATATATGCACCATCACGATTTAAACATGCTGTAAGTATTATTTCACTTAATATATAATCAAGGACATAGCATCCTCACCCTAAGAAACTTAAGCTTACTGATAATGAACTGTGCTCTAACACTGCCAAATCCCAAGCCAAAATTATTCGTACAAATCTTGTAAAAAATCTTCAGATTCACCGTTGCACTGTAAAATGGCTCCGCCCCAGAGGCGCCGGCAAAAAACAGTGGTACATGTAAATGCCAGCAGAATCGCGGAGCTTCAGCAGATGGATCCGGGGGAAGACGAAGTCTGGTTCGGTGGGCTGCCATCCGCTGGTCTCGCACACCTCATCGAAGACGCTCCGTTCGTATTCTCCCATCCAGACCTCCTCGTGCGGCACGTACTCATTCGTTTCCCGTACGGGGTGACTCGAGAACGCGAACCCTGACGGCCACGTCAGAGCCTCCTTGTTGAACACTTCGGCCAGGGGAACCTCTATGTCGGCGTCATTGATGTCTGCCTTGACTCCGAGCTTCTCCATCGCCTCCAGAAAAACCTTGGATTTCTGCTCGACGAGGGTCTCGTAGCTGAGAGCAGCGTGGAAGAACTTGTCAGGCTCTTCCTCTTGTAGCTTCAAGGCGTGCTTCATTGCACCTTGCCACATCGTTATGATGTAGAAGGAGATGCTTTTGTTGTCTTGGTCGATCTTCAAGTCGTCTCCGAACACCTTGATGATGCCGTATTCTTTCTCCCATTTAAACCGTTGTCTTCCTGTCCTCATGGCCTTCTGGAAGTTGCGGAAGTGACTGATTTTATTACGAAGCATAAGCCGAATGTGGGACTCGTAAAACTGCATGCCGTTCCTGTACAGAAACGCTGTTTTCGCTCGCGGGAGAGCCTTTGCCATCAATTTGCCGACGTAGAACTGGCTTGGGTGCAGAGAGTATATGATTGTTGAACGCTGCAGCGGGTCCGACTTGAGGAAGTAGTAGTTGAGGAGCGTGGTGATGTTTTTAATGAAGGCGGTTCACCAGTCACCTCAGCCCCTTCGGCGATGGCAGCGTACACTTCGGGCAGGTTGACCGCCTGGACGTTCGGCAATGTGTTTGCTGCGTTCATGAAGAGCGTGGAACCGCAGCGTCCTGAAAAATGGATGAAAACAATACACACATTTTATTTCCATTCCAACACTTATTACGTGCAAGATATTGCGACGAGACACACGCTTTTTTTAAAACTTATAACTATGCCGCCACCTACATAGACAAACACATGAACGGACAACAGAAATACTATTTTTCACCTGAGTAAAGTGAGGAAAGTTCGTGTTAAGAGCCTTTCCCAAAAGCACAAGGTCGGCGGCATGGCAGGAGTCGAACTCGGGACCTCTTGGTTCCAAGCAGAACGCCACACGACCCCACATTTACAAACACATTTACAACTGTTATATCTTCCACGTAGTTAAAACATTTCTTTACTGAACAGGTATAATAGAACATCCTGGAGGGACATGGCTACAGCCGCCATGCATCTACTCTGATGCCTGCGGCTTGATTGATTGATTGATTGATTGATTGATTGATTGACAGGTACTAGGTATAAGCGAAGTGTTTTTGCCTGATGCTCGCAAAGACACCTTCCCCAGTCGTGTAGAAAGAGAACCCCAATGTTTTTACCAACCAGATGGGAAGACAAACAAACAGAAAGCTCACCTGTCATGTACAAGAAGATCTCCTGAACATGCTCGACTTCTTCAGCAATGGAATCAGCAACTTCTTGTAGCTTGGACAGAGGGATCATCAGGAGCTTCTCGGCATTCTCACGTTGGCCCTGAAAAAGTAGAGTCAATTCTAAGTGGACATTTTATGGAGGCAAATATAGAGAGTTGCATGCATCTACCTTGTTATAGTAACCCATACTACACCCGTTAAAGGCAAAAGACGTCTAATAGATGAAATCATTTGCATGTGCAACGCAAATACACACACACACTCACACATACACACGTACACGGACACACATACACACACACACATACGCACACACACAAACACACGGGCACACACACACATACGCGGACACACACACACACACACACACACACACACACACATACACACACACACACACACGGCACACACACACACACACACACACACACACACACACACACACACTTACCTGTAACAATTTACAGTACGGCCTCAGATCAACCCCTTCTGTCGTCTTCACCAATATAACCTCCTGGTGCTTAAAGTCGACTGTGTAGATAGAATACTCGTGGCCATGTTCCTTGAAGAATGCCACCACATCTTCAATCATTTCCTTTTCGGTGCCCTCCACGTCTTTGAAGTCATCTTTGACTTTGGCTAGTCCCTTGGTCATTAGCTGCTTCCAGGCTTGTTTCTTGACATGCTTGACTTGTTGTGTGTACACTTTACCGAAGTCTGGTCAGTGGATAAGGTATTAAAAAGCATGGTAAGAATATTTTCACGTGCATCTGCTTCATGTGGGTTTACTCCAAAGAGTGGATGGAGGTATAGTCTTTGTGTGTTTAACTTTGGTTAGTTACATAACTTTAGCACACATGTATTGTAAATAAGGCCATGTTGATTTGATTATATGGATGACATCCTCCGGGAGCCCCAAAACTGATGCGCGCGTGCGAATAAAAAAAAGTTTGGCAAAAAAAAAGTTACTTTTTCATTATGAAATCTACGTGATCATGAGGGTTGAGCAAATGGCACAGAATATGGTTTGGCGAATAATCTAGTCTTCAAGTTCATTTCTTTACAATTTCCTCTTTTTTCGTTTGATTTTGGCATTCTACGACATTGGTATAGTTTTTATTAATTTTTTTGTAACTTATGGTATATTTTTGCTCATTTTGCAACTGTTTTGTACGATTTACAGTATGGTTGAAAACTTTTTTTTTTGGAAACGGCCGAAAATTCATGCGCGCGCGGATGTCATCCATATAATCAAATCAACATGGCCTAAAGAAGAAACAAAAGTAAAAAAAAAATCAAATCCAAATAGACACACAAGAAATTCAATATACACGGGCTAACTAATCAATGAAGTAATACAATCAAATAACAAAATGATTCCAATTGATTATGCAAATGCCATCCTCATTTGCCTAATTTATATCAGTTAATCATCTTCTCCACCCAATGGCAGCCTTATCTTGACAAAGGTCATTCTGGTATTTCCGCATAAATTATGTAAATGAGTTCTAATTTGCATAAGTTTTGTTTAATGATGTTTCATATTCACCTTCGTCGTTGTCACAGTCGTCTTCTTCTTCCTTGTTTAGTTTCGTCGGGTCTTCTTTGTCCTTGGTCACAAACTCAACTTGTTCAAGTTGTTGTACGTCCGCCATTTTACCGAAGCCTGGTCAATGGATAAGGTAATGAAAAACATGGTAAGACTTAACTATAGTAACGACTCTCACTAGCCCACACATTAAGATTGATTATTTAATTCCTGATCAGTAGTAAGTAACAATTCTATGTAATCTATACACTCTACAATATTCTATAACAGCCTCTAGTTTAATTTTCCGGACTTAAATTCAATTCCGGACTAATTCCATATCTCGGCAACCTTACATCTAGATGGACTAATATTGTAAACTATAAGTAAAAACTAGAAAGGTAACATTTGCAAAGCAAATGCATAATGTTTACCTTCGCATATGGTTTGCTCTTCTTACTCAAATACATGTACATTCATATATATACGGTCAGACAGGAGTCTACATCCCTCCTATAAACTTGCAACATGATGTAACCCAACACCAGTTACCAAGGTGACAGACATCAACAAATCAGGCCATTGGCCAGGTCAGAGGTTAGTGTTTGGGACAGAAGAAGAAACGTAGTAAAAACAATATGTTTTCCTTCGGTAAACATAATAATGTAAGAAATATATAGACGTAGCAGTCATCAAGGACCCCTTGGGGTTTAACCCAATTCTGTAGAATTCTGTATAGAATTCTGGCTGCAGTTCCCAGAATTCTAAAATCCATGCTGCATTTACAGAATTCCCCGTAGAATATTGATATCTGTGAGCCAAAATTGCGACTTTACGGACTAAAAACGCCCACGGATGCTTATTTTATATATTGTATATAGGCGAATGTCGGACACTTCTGCCCCCAGCCGACCAGGACGTTTCGGCCTCAGACCGAGGACATTTCGGACCCACATCGTAGACGTTTCGGACCCTCACCGTAGACGCTGAAAACGCACCGTAGACGCACAAATAACTCTATTTCATGACATAAACTTCCAATTCCTATATTTGATGGGGAGCTGGGTGCCTTCGGCGGGCGGACGCGCGCACGACGTCCGCGGGCGGTTGTTAAGAGGAAGCCGGTCTGCGGTCAGGCGTTGGCTACATTTTTCAAGCAAAACGTCGGAAGGTTGTGACTTCCCTCTGTAGGAAGAGTACCGTAGATCTAGTGCGATTTAGAGACGACAGCCTGTATTCAAATCCAACCAGCCCACTACATCGTAGGCTCCAGGTATCTATACGGTGCTGGGAGCACTGTCCGCCCGCCCAGGTACATAAGGACGCGCTGGGGTATTTTACGGGTCGGTTTCAATTAGTTCACCTCTACATTACTGCAATAATTACTAGCCAGGGAAACACACAGATGATATATATTAGCCAGCACACCTGGCTAATATATACCAGATATATATTAGCCAGCACACCTGGCTAATAATATATATCATATCTGTGTGTGGTGAAAGTAAAAGGTGAAAAATTGCTATCGGGCAAAAGTCGCGTCTTCTCTTTTCTTCTTTATTTCACGTCTTCAGGCTAATCGTTCATCACGATCCGATTGACAGAAAAGGGGGCGTTGTTCAGGACGCCACCATCACACCGGGTTAAGATGACAAAACACAGTTTTCGCCCTATGGGGATTCCTATAGTTAAGCACCCCGAGGTGACTCACTTCGACGCGGTAAAAATTATAGTAGGGTGCACTAGAGAACCACGGCCAACTAATATGTTGAAATATAGGCTATATTCTACAAAATAACTGAAAACCAAAAAAAGTTATCGTTTTTTAACATAATGACGACCACTTTGATTTGGCCCTCTACCTGGGTCAACGGAACTTCAGCCGGCTCACCCCGGAACGCGGTTGCATAATGCCGCGCATTTATACACGAACAGGGAAATCTTCACAATCCAACTCATACAGTGTACAAGCCGATACCTTTCTATACCACATAGCGCAGTTCATTCATGGCTACCTCTCACATAAGTCGCTCTAGCCAGGATGCAAGAGGTTTATCTGCACTACTTTCTATAACCGTGTCCCATAAATACTGTGTTCTGCGGCCTTAATAGGACACAGCAAGATACAATAGGGAAAAATCACCGCTTGCTTTCGGGCCAAAAAAAATTAAAGTCATGCGATCCCTTTTCCTTTGTCTTCTTGACCTATCTAGTCGGACACCATGATGACAGAAAGGGGGGCGTTGTTACAAACGGAAAATGAAGAGAGCGCGATTTTAGGGCCAATAACGTTAACCCCCAGTCCTTGGCTTCTTTGGTCGGAAAACACCAGACTTCTTTTGCAGGCTGAATAAATCGTAGAAATCGGCCTAAAAAGGGTATTAATTCTCTCAAGGTAGCCGGCCATCGACGATCAAATTGGCCTGCGAAAAATTTGATCGTCGATGGCCGACTACCTTCTCTCGCCAATTAATACCCTTTTTGGGCCGATTTCTACGATTTATTTAGCCTGCAAAAGAAGTCTGGTGGAGACTAGGTGTTGTTGCAGGCGTGAACAAAGAATTATATTAGAAGACAAAAAAATAGTGTCCAATGCCTACCAGTCCTTGGCATCTTGTTCGGACAATACGACTTGATTGGCAAAAAAAGGGGGTACGGTGGTGACCTACGATGAAGACGACGTACAAAGCTTTATCATATTAGATCACAACGTAAGGGGTTGAGATGGTAAAACTTCACTCTAGAAGAACACTTGATTCGGCCCCGGATCCGTCAGTGATCTAATATGTTATGTTGGATTACGATCTGTCTTTAGATAAATCTAAACATGGAGGAAGATTGTCGTAAGTATTATATATTGTCTGGTGGCGACATGAATATAAGTGTATAACTTGAGTGTGTCGCCACCGCGTCTTGTCACTATATATATCACTGTTTCAATAAAAAGAAAGAAAGATATTCAGCATGTTGTTTTACGATACAGTACGCGTTTGGTACAAACTTGTGTAATCTCTGACTAAGTAAAGCGGTCTCTATTGAGAACCATGTTGATTGCGGAATTCAATGGATTGTCAAGCGTAATAGAAGACGGGTATTTACCCATACACGCGCCTTATAAATTTTCCGAGTCGAGCATGTTCGTTGTTTTAGATGTAACTGTGGTAGGTCAATCAGTTTGCTGTTTTAAGATTTTATGTTCAAAAACTTTTACGGGGCCGAATCGTCCTCGGCTAAAAACGTATTTATGGGCGGTACCCCCCTCTCCCCCCCAAAAAACACAACAACATAAAAATACGCCTCACGTAGCTTGTTTTGGGCTATATCAGTGGATGTCTTTTAAAACTATACATAATTAAAAGACGTACCTGTGGACCAGTTGTGAAACACTGCTTGTCGTTTGACGATCAACCCCGTTCTGGTGAGGACGGACAAATGAACGCAGCTGAAAGTATAGGGAACAGGCAATTGTAAACTGGATAGATTGGTTTTGATGAACGTATACTGGAATCTTTGTCGACTTCTGCACAAAGCAAAAGAATATCTAGGTCACGCATAATTAGCCTGGATGCCAGACTATTTTCATGACCCACAAAAGACAGCTTTTCGGCTCCAGGGCCAACATGCCACCAACGAAATTTTACCACAGCCATTCAGAAACCTCTAGTCTGGTTAACTATATATGACAGCAGGTCATGAAAAAGAGATTTAGGTCACGCATAATTAGCCTGGATGCCAGACTATTTTCATGACCCACAAAAGACAGCTTTTCGGCTCCAGGGCCAACATGCCAGCAACGAAATTTTACCACAGCCATTCAGAAATCTCTAGTCTGGTTAACTATGTAAAGGTGTCATTGCACCTGTTTTGTCCTCCCCTCCAACTATATATATTTACTCGTGGTTCATTTAAGTAAACAAACAAATAAACAAACTATGAAAGCAGATCAGGAAATAGATGTCTGGATGTTTAAAAAATATACAGTGGACAAGGTACATATTGTTTTTTTCCATCCCTCAAGATTTTCACTTTTAAGTTACTTAAATTCATTCATACTACAACTTTAATTCCAACTAGATCTAGATGACTTGTACCTTGTCCACTATAGCTATAAATGTCAATAGTTGACAGATTTCCTTATCTAAAATATTCTTGAACATTTTACCGTTACTAATTCTAAATATTTTTAGATAGAAACACAGAGAAACAAAACGTATAGATTCAGTATCTTTTATTTGTTGCCATTTTTACTCATGAGATTTCAGGGTAAAACAGCAAAATGTCAGAACAACGTAATACAAAAGCTGAGCTGGCAGAAGAAGTTGTTTTGATTACTAACTAAAGTAACTATGACAAGACCATGATCCTTCAATTTGCGCCAGATGATTTAACCATATGCATGGGCTAACAATAATGAAGACTTGACAGAGACAGCACGCGTGTTCTACTTCTTAATAAACTTTAATCGTTTTAAAGTAATCCATACCTCATCCATAAAACAACTTTCTATTAACAATTTAAAGATCATCCAGGTAAAAACTTAAAAAAGGAGACATAAACTCAATGACAAAAAAAACGTATCCGTACAATTCCGTTCCTTTATAAATGTACTAGCCAGCAAAGTCACCAAAATTGTTCAAATTCACATCAATATATTAACACACCATCTTCAGACATCATGATTTAAGTTGCTGTAGGTATTATTTCACATGACCAAGGGCACAGAAACATCGCCCTGAAGCAGAAATTTTAGCTTATTAATCATAAACTCCATCACCACAACAATGCTGAGTCAGAAGTATTGGCACAAATTTCGAAAAAAAAAATCGTTAATTGTGCTGTAAAATGCCCCGCCCCTGTGGCGCCGGCAAAAATAATCGTAGATGTCAACAGACCGGTCCCAAATGTCCATCACAATTAGAGGTTCAACCAATGAGAGAGCGGCAAGAAGCGGTTTGACCAATGAGAGAGATCTTCAGCGGATGGATCCGGGGAAGACGAAGTCTGGTTCGGTGGGCTGCCATCCGCTCGTCTCGCACACCTCATCGAAGACGCTCCGTTCGTATTCTCCCATCCAGACCTCCCCGTGCGGCACGTACTCATTCGTTTCCCGTACGGGGTGACTCGAGAACGCGAACCCTGACGGCCACGTCAGAGCCTCCTTGTTGAACACTTCGGCCAGGGGAACCTCTATGTCGGCATCATTGATGTCTGCCTTGACTCCGAGCTTCTCCATCGCCTCCAGAAAAACCTTGGATTTCTTCTCGACGAGGCTCTCGTAGCTGAGAGCAGCGTGGAAGAACTTGTCTGGCTCTTCCTCTTGTAGCTTCAAGGCGTGCTTCATTGCACCTTGCCAGAGCGTTATGATGTAGAAGGAGATGCTTTTGTCGTCTTCATCGGTAGTCACGTCGTCTCCGAACACCACGACAGAGTCGTAATCTTCCTGCCATTCATAGTTCTGTCGTCCTGTCTTCATGGCCTTCCGGAAGTTGCGGAAATGACGCATTTTATTATCGAGCATAAGCCGAATGTGGGACTCGTAAAACTGCATGCCGTTCCTGTACAGGAACGCTGTTTTCGCTCGCGGGAGAGCCTTTGCCATCAATTTGCCGACGTAGAACTGGCTTGGGTGCAGCGAGTATATTATTGTTGAACGCTGCAGCGGATCCGACTTGAGGAAGTAGTAGTTGAGGAGCGTGGTGATGTTTTTAATGAAGGCGGTTCCAGTCACCTCATCTCGGAAAAGTTCGTTTTCGTCGTCAGGGATGTCCAGTTCAGCCCAGTTGGCGGCTTCGGCGATGGCAGCGTACACTTCGGGCAGGTTAACCGCCTGAACGTTCGGCAACGTGTTTGCTGCGTTCATGAAGAGTGTGGAACCGCAGCGCCCTGAAAAAAATGGATAGAAATTACACACATTTACAAAACTGTAATATCTTTGACATAGTTCAAACATTTCTTGGCTGTACGGGTAGATTCTCTCATAATACACATACCGAATATCACAGTTACGGTTGGCAATAGGAACCTATGGTCCCCATGTCCCTAAGTCCCCATGTCTTTAGTCCCCATGAAAGTACTTCCTCACATTTCAATCTCAAAAATTCTTCTGCACCAGAGAGCCAAAAGAGTCTGTTTCCCAAATGTAGAACGAAAACAGGGGGTTGACCAGCTCAAACTCTGACAACGCTGACAACAGTAAACAACCCTACATTTTACCTAATTTGCTCATGTATCCATCCGCCCTGGGCAGGCCAGACCTCATCACTTAGGTTTCTCATTGTGCCCACTAGACTGGTGATATGAACAAACTTTGGCCAAAGTATGAATGTTTAGACCCTATATTTTTCTTCTAGCCAAAAGTCTCCAAACTACATCAAAATTTTCAAGAGAAAAAAGGATACTCAAAGATATTAACCAGGGACCACATACACGGCCTAGCTCTGCCAGTTCAGAGGTGTCTCAACACATCCACATAGAGTCACCCAGACATTTTGTTTCATTTGACACTGTAAGGATTTTAGACACTGAACAAGACTATTTCTTGAGAGGGGTGAGGGAAGCCATATACATCAGGGGCCATCACCCTTCATTGAACCACGACGGGGGCTGACATCGTCTACCAGATACCTTTGACCCAGTGTTGACGTCACACTTCAGAGAAGCCATGTAACAAGCTTCACTGGGTCAGTTTACTGAGGAAGACCAGAGTGACCGGTCGTAAGCTCTAGGTGAGAGAATTTTTTGTGTTGGACCAAAAGTTTTAACTTTAAACATGTAACTACCAACACAGAGGAACTTTCATGATTGCAAGGACCACATTTTGGAGGCCCCTACTGCGTAACGCAATTGTGACGTCTGCCCACCTGTCATGTACAAGAAGATCTCCTGAACATGCTCAACTTCTTCAGCAATAGAATCAGCGACTTCTTGTAGCTTGGACAGAGGGATCATCAGGAGTTTCTCGGCATTCTCACGTTGACCCTGAAAAAACAAGATGATGCAATTGTCATTTCAGGGAGACAAATATAGAGTTGCAACCACCCACCTTGTGAGAGTAACCCATACTACACCCGTTTTTAGGGCAACGGACATCAAACAGATGAAAACTGATGATATGAACAAAATTTGGCCACTAGTATCCCTGGAAGGGGTGAAAATCCTCGATTCTGACTTCTTTGCAAGAGGAGTAAAGGAGGCGGTTTACATAAGAGCTCACAGACCTATCCTGAACAGAGACGAGGGGCGACACAAGATATCTGGCACGTATGACCCGCTACTACGGTCACGTGTCTCTGACGTCACGTTCCAAGAGTAGACGGGTCCATTCCGTGAACAAGGTTGATGGAGTCAACCGAAAATTTGGGTAAGTTCCAATTCTGTAATCTCAGTGTTGGAAGTTAAAGCTTAGTCTTTATTTCATAATGATTTGTACCAACACAGATGGACTTTCATGCTAAGATGGAATCATGTGCATGTACACACACACACACACACACACACTTACCTGTAACAATCTACAGTACGGCCTCAGGTCAACCCCTTCTGTTGTCTTCACCAATATAACCTCCTCGTCCTCAAAGTCGACTGTGTAGATAGAATACTCGTGGCCATGTTCCTTGAAGAATGCCACCACATCTTCTATCACTTCGACTTCGGTGCCCTCCACCTCTTCGAAGTCATCGTCGACGTCGGCTTGCTCCTTGCTCAACAGCTCCCAGTCTTCTTTTTCGATGTACGTGACTTGTTGTGTGTACACTTTGCCGGCGTACTCTGGTCAGTGGATAAGGCAGTAAAGATTGTTATTGTTATGCTGTTATTTAAGCGGATGTTGTTGTAAATACATGTTGTAATTGTCGCTATTAAGTTAACTTGTAATTGATTATATTTCATGTTTTAAATGTAATGTTAAAGGACTCCACGAAGATTAGTAAACAAACATTGTATTACTAATGGAGATTCCTAATAAACATAAACATAAATAAACATAAAAAGCATGGTAAGATTAATGATTAATGAAATAAACGTACATAGTGGGTATAGAGCTACACTCGGTACAGTTGAAGTTGGAAGTAGAGGATGGATTAACAGTGAGAACACTGCGAAACTGAAGTCACTCTGCCTAGTCAGTCATAAGGACCGTTAAGTCAGACATCTTAAAAGTAGCTAGACTGGGGAAGTGCGCACTTTGTGCATCTTATGCCATATACTGCGCTAGAAACACACAGGGTTGGGAAAGTACCTCAGGGCTATTCTCTTGTAAAAGATAAATTTGATGCAACAGGCTTGATTCTTTTCTTTTTTTTGTAAGTATACGTATAAATGAAATGTATGTGTAGAAAACAATTTTAATCGAAAAGTTTAATGTCCGAGGCACACAGTTACTTGTTATATTTTACTTACCTTGCGCCCTCCTCTTAATTATAATGAGATAAAGGGCTGGCCTAGGTGTACTTCAACGAGTCATCTTGTATATATTTGTATATTGAAATAAAGATGATTTTAACCCCCATTTTCGCGTACATCTGTTTCATGTTTGGTAAGAGTGGATGGAAGTAGAGTCTTTGTATGTGAACCTTTTAAGTGTTGTCGGTTAACTTCTGGTCCCGAAATTTTCCTTGAGGATCAAAATTTTTAATGGTATTTGGCTGTTGGCCCTGGAGCCGAGAAGCTGACTTGTGGCTACGCTTGGTTATTGTCTGTGAGTGTCTATAATCATGAACTTAGTTTATATGTTGGGCATCAACAAACTGAGGCTTTTTCCCCTTCAAATTTGAAATAAAAAGTCTGGTAACGATGGAGTCTTACAGAAACTGTTGAAAGATCTGGCAGCCCACTGGGTGATAATCCACACAAGCCACTGGCACTGCCATATATGTATGCGTAGCCTGGGTTCCAGACCCATAGCACACTGGACACAAAATATTTTGTATCCAAGATATTTTGTATCCAGTGTGCTTTGGGTCTGGCATCCAGGCTAGTGTATGCGGGGCAAAAGCCACTATTTCTCTCAGGCTCAGAAGGCCCATTCGAATAATTCTGAGTCCCCTTTGGTGAGTCCTGCGATCCAAACCAACTGAAAACAGCCCTTTTCTTGGTATGTGTGGATAAATGCTGGTATTTTCCAGTTGGAGAGTTATTTCTGTTTCTATTTTGGCGAAAAAAAGGATTTTGGTCTTGTTTTGGCTGCCTGACAGAGTTTTAAAAGGAATGCCACGCTGTTGTGTTTTGGTGATGTACAGGGGGGATTAGAGGTCATGACCTCAGTGTTTCCATCTATCGTACTTATTTTGTCTGGATGAAATATAAGATTTTGGGACTAAATGGACAATTTGGAGGTTGGACTACCCTGCCAATGTGTGTATGCAATAGTTGAACATTCAAGTAGGTGATTTTTGACGATGTTAACCATATATTCCAATAGGGGCTGGAAATAGTTGTCTGTGCCCTTTGACAGTCTTATCATAACAAAAGAGGTCATTTAGTATTTCCGCATAAATTATGCAAATGAGTTCTTGATTTGAATACGTTTTGTTTAGTGACATTTACCTTCATCTTCTTCATATTCGTCTTCGCTGTCCCAGTAGTCGTCGTCGTCGTCGTATCCTTCTTCTTCCTTGTTCTTCTCTGGGTCTTCTTTCTCCTTGTTCAGTTGCCCTGGGTCTTCTTCCTTGTTCTTCTCTGGGTCTTCTTTCTCCTTGTTCAGTTGCCCTGTGTCTTCTTCCTTGTTCTTCTCTGGGTCTTCTTTTTCCTTGTTCAGTTGCTCTGGGTCTTCTTCCTTTTTCAGATGCTCTGGGTCTTCTTCCTCCTTGCTCAAAGGCTCTGGGTCTTCTTCCTCCTTGCTCAAAGGCGCTGGGTCTTCTTTTTCGGCAAGCTCGAGCTTGCTCAAAACCTGCTCAAGCTGGTGTTCGTCCGCCATTTTACCGAAGCCTGGTCAATGGATAAGGTATTAATTAAAAACATTGTAAAGCTTTACTATAGTAACGATCGACTCTCACTGGCCCACACACCGATTACTAGTATCTAATCAGTAGTAAGGCCATCTTGATTTGATTATATGGATGGCATCCTCTGGGAACCCCAAAACTGACGCGAGCGTGCGAATAAAAAAGTTTGGCAAAAAAGTTTCCTTCATTATGAAATCTACGTGGTCATATAGGTTGAACTTAACACACGTGTGTATGGCGAATAAAATTTGGTGGCTTTGATCAGAGCCCATCCAGTTGGCCAAGACAACTTAATAGCAAAGACGGTGATATTTTTTTGCATTTAGAAGTTATAGAAAGTCGACATGTTATTGCAGTTTGACAATTTTGGTTACTTTCATAAAACAATGGTAACTGACAGACAACGTACATGGAGTGCCACCTATACTATAGATCTATTTCTGTAATGCAATGCATGTATGAAATGATATTCGTCTCTTTTACATTAGGTTTTTAAAGCATCCAATGCAGTTTCAGGGCGGCAAGACTAGTCTTTCAAAGTCAATTTTTCATGTCATTCTTTTAATGTAGTAAGTTGAACCAATCCTGTCCCATAGAATACTGATATCTGTGAGGTAAAAATGCGACGTTACGGAAGGAAAATGCCCATGCTTGCTTGCTTTGAATCGTAGGCTGGTTCTAGCTACTAGTGACTGTATATTTATGGGTGCAGCCCAAATAAATAAAGAGACGCCTCACGTAGCTTGTTTTGGGCTATTTCAAACGCTTGAACTATGATAAGATGACAAAAATGTGCTACGAAATGTGCTAAGAAATGTCAGTAAATGTCAACATGGCAGATTTCCTCATCCAGAATATTTTGCTACGCTGAAATTACAGTGGATGTAAAAAAGCGGTTACTCAAGCAACTGGATATGATTTTGGAAACAGTTAGACGTCCTCTGGTCTCTCAGTCACTGACGAAAGCTAGTGGATACTAGCTGAAACGTCTGACCGTTTCCAAAATCATATCCAGTTGCTTGATGAGTAACTGCTTTTTGATGTCTTTTAAACTATACATAATTAAAAGACGTACCTGTGAACCAGTTGTGAAACACTGCTTGTCGTTTGATGATCAACGCCGTTCTGATGAGAACAGACAAATGAACGCAGCTGAAATAAAAAGGAACAGACAATTAAAACCCGGATAGACTGGTTTTGATGAATCATTGTCGATGTCTGCGGAAATCAAAAGAAGTCGCGCATAATCAGCCTGGATACAAGACTATTTTCATTACCCACAAAGGCAAGTTTTTCGGCTCCAAGGCCAACATGCCACGAATTAAATTTTATTACATGTACAGTCATTAAAAAATCTCTGGTTAAGTATAAAAATAATTAACGGCTCTCGGTGGCAAATTTGCAGATATTGGCACATTGGCGCACCAAATCCGTAGTTTTTTTTAAACACAGATAGGCAGATATAGTATAGAGTGTTTTGGCACACAGTTAGACAGATTAGGTGGGGAAGTCGTGTAAATTCTTTCCCAAGGGCACAACGTCAGGCCACGGTACTCTCCAAGCAGAGGTTGTGGGGGAATGATCGTTAGCTTTTTATATATGGCCGTTTTTGTCGCTACCCCAATCTGGATTAGATGAATATCAGGTGAATATGAATATAATATATATATAGATAGAAAGGGTTTGTGAGAGTTCAATAAATGTGATGAAAAGGAGAGGAGAAAGATGTAGTTAAACCGGTAAATAGGCAGACCCGTTAAAGACATACCTGTGTACAACTTGTTGCTCCGAACACAGGAAATCAGACAAGTGAAAGACAACACATGCTGTAAGTGGATGTACCGGTCTGATGTAATGATGACACATTATGTAAGTTGTCTGATGATGCCTGGGGTTAATGGTAATCTGACTGAACTTTATTTGCTTCTGGCCTCAAATGGGCTATGGCAAACATACAGTATATACATTAAAATCAAACGTACAAATATACATATAACATAATAGAGAAATTAATTAAAAGTCAATAAATACAATTCATCAATCAACCAATAAACTAGAGGTCGGAGATCCCATGTCTTCTGACTGTGGTGACAAAATTCCCCCTTCCCACTACTCTACTGCATTGAAATGAATTATACGTATGAACACACAAGCAAACATAAATACCGGTAAAAATAAAGAGTTAATGCCCTGCCCCAAGGTGTATATCGTGAAATAATCCCTGGTCAGGTGCAAAAACCACCGAATGAACCACAGAGTGAGTGTGTTTAATTTTTTTTTTAATTGTGTTGTATTTTCAAATAAATTATTCAAAATAAACTGCATTTTTAATAGATAAATACTACAAATCTTAACACTACTGTTAGTGTCCTGTCCCCTGTATAATGGTACGGTTCAAAAATTGTCAAAAATTATTCTAATAACCAACCACTTTTGAGGTTATGGCCTGATAACCAATGGGAAATGGAGCCTTCTGATTGGTCGATGTCGGCTGGCTATGATAATTACGCTTGAATTATAGTTCTCTGAAATAGGGCCACTAACATGGGGATGATGTTACATGGAATCTTAGTTCTTCCGATGGTTAATCGTTGAGTGTTCCAGTGTTCCAGTGACGGCCATGTAGGTAGTACGACTCATGTATGACCAGTGAAGGTTTAATGTCAGACAGCTGCGAACAGCCTGGAATAGGAGAGGAACAAATAAGATACTGTCCTGAGGGACTGTCCAACATCCCTATGTTACAACGTTGGGGTATTGGAGGTTGGTATGCCCTTTTCTGTTGGGTGTATAGTGAGCCATTTTAATTTACTGTTAATCGTACTCAGTCGCTTTAATTCAACGTTGTTGAGAAATTCTTCGTAAGGCATAATTGGTCATTTTAATTCCAGGTAATTTGTTATCCTAAATTCAATATAATAAAGCGTTATTGAAAAATTCTTCGTATTGCATTAGTCAAATGCCAGATTGTCCAAAAATCAAAATGGAGCGTCCAAGGTCCTCAGACTAGTTTTACCAGACACCCCATTGATACAAAAGAACAATTCAATGATTGCCAAAGCCTTACATTAGATTACAAGTTAGTTTACCATTAAGTGTTGCCAGCTTTCCTGAAATAAGTGTTAAGCTTGGTATTGACTAATAAGCACTCCAAAATTTACCGTAAAGTGTGGTTAGGATCCCCCATTGGAACAAAGAGTTGTCAGTATAGCTCTGTCAGCAAGTATTTTTAAAATGACTTTAAGGATTACTTGGAACATAGTGTTGTCGGAACATATAGGGGTGTCAGAACAAACGGTTACCAGAACAGACATTAAGAAAAGATTTACATGAGTCTTTGACATACCTGCCTGTGCCATAGCCAGATTGAGCTGTTCTTTGAACAGTTGTAGAACTTGGTGGACCCCTTCTGCACCCTGCAATCAAGGATGTAAATAAGACTGGCCTTAGTGGGCTGAGTATATAAAAAGATATTCAGATATACATATTTTTTCTGAAAAAATCCGAGAAGCAATAAATCAAATTGGTGTGGCCTTAGACTTGTACTTATTACCTAGTATATGATAACTAGTATATATATATATATATATATTCTTAAAAACCTACGTTAGCTGCAAGTCCCCAGAGAACAGGCCGACCAATGAACACACATCGAGCCCCCAGCGCCAAGGCCTTCAGCACATCTGTCCCAGTCCGGACACCTCCGTCCACGTAAACCTCCACCTTACCGCCAACCGCACGCACAATGTCTGGTAGTGCATCAATCTGGGAGTGGCGGGGGGAGGGGGGTAGGTATTAGTGCTGCATACCTAAACTCATGTTCATGTTCAGGTCCGGATTGAAGTCCAAAGGTTTAGGTTCAGGTCCAGACCATTAGATAGCTTGGAAGTTAGAAGTTTGGTTATACCGGCTATACAGATACAGATACAGACCTGTACGTCCAACCTAACACCATGGCATATAGAAAATTGCATATTGGCAAATATTTTGTAGTGCACACGTACCGTGCTACCAGGGTTTAGAGGCAATATAACAAAAGTTACTAGTATCAAGATGCATTATTTGCAGAACACGTCTGGGTGAATCTATCTATCTTAGATATTTGAGAAAAATCTTTTAAGAAAATTTTGAGATTTTCTTTTTGAATATTGAGAATTTTCAGATCTTTTTTTATTTTCAACGATGCATGGCGACTCTAGCTGGGGGGTCATTATGATCCGTACAGTGACAGGGAAGTTATTCGCAAAATATTGGCTATGTACTTAGTATAAGCTGAAAACAGTTAAAAGGAGACTTTGCCCAAAGTGACCTGGATTGCCCAAATTTAATCTGGATGCTGTTTCAGGTGATTCGAACTCACAACCTCTTGGTTCACTAACCACTGGACTACACATGGTCAAACAGTAAAACTTACAGAAGCTGGTACTCCGTCCAGTTGTCTGCCTCCATGGTTGGACACACAGATACCGTCAACACCAACTTTGACAGCTTCCTTTGCATCTTCAGCTGCAAAGATATCCTTGTGTTAAGGCCACACCAATTTAATTTCTTGGTTAACGGATTTTTCTAGAAAAATAATGGAGCAGGTGGGCGAAAAAATTAAAAATAAAAACAGGCCTAGGCATCCTATTATGGCCCAAAATGGTACGATAGGAGCCATGAAGTCAATACACCAGGCTGGTTCAAAATTTAAACAATGAATTTTCAACTTTAAATGATACCATTGCATTGAAAGACGGAATAACTGTAACAACTAGGATGAAAAGGACTGTTTTCAACTGTTCAGGGCAAAATATGAGCATTTTGCAGTTGATTCTGAATTTTTATATTTATTTGCAAATCAGAAAAAAATGAAGCGAGCGAATCCGTTAACCAAGAAATTAAATTGGTATGGCCTAATCAAAACATAACAACGGCAACACAAAAAAAACTGCAATTAGACAAGTAACTGAATAAGATTTCGAAAACTGTCATTGGCAATTGTAATAGACAGTTTTCAAAACGTATCCCGGTGCTTGTAATGAGCAACAATTTTTTTGCGTATAGGACCTTTTTACCCCCCGACACTCTGCCTGTCAATCTTCCCCACAAACTTGCTGTCAACCTACTCTATCTTAGCCTGGGTTCCATCCTGGTTAGTTTACGTCCGCTCCCAACCATTGGTTGGTGGTAGCAACTGTGGGAGTGGACGTAAACTAACCAGGATGGAACCAAGGCTAACTCTATCTAGACAAACACAAAAAGTAAAAAACACAAATGTATATGTCAGGTAAAGTCATACACAATACATGTATCTATACACAGACCTGATAGAATTCCTTTCAGTACAATTTTGAGCGACGTATTCTTCCTCAACCAGACCACATCGTCCCACGTGATTGGCTGCTTCACGTTGTCCCTCAAGTACGCGGTAAACTCCGGGGAGCGAGCGTCACCGGGAGCATCGTCAAACGTCAGGTTAGGAAGCCTGCAGGAGGAAATAACAGGAAATAAAGGGGGAAATGTTATAACCACAGACTAACAGGAAGGTTGAATTGGAGGTTCTCCCCGCAGGCTGGGATGAAGTTAGTAAAGTAACAGGAAGTGAGGGGGAAATGGTATAACCACAGACTAACAGGAAGGTTGAATTGGAGGTTCTCCCCGCAGGCTGGGATGAAGTTAGTAAAGTAACAGGAAGTGAAGGGGGAAATGGTATAACCACAGACCCAACAGGAAGGTTGAATTGGAGTGACAGGAAGTGAGGGGGAAATGGTATAACCACAGACTAACAGGAAGGCTGAATTGGAGATTCTCCCCACAGGCTGGGATGAAGTTAGTAAAGTAACAGGAAGTGAAGGGGGAAATGGTATAACCACAGACTAACAGGAAGGTTGAATTGGAGATTCTCCCCACAGGCTGGGATGAAGTTAGTTAAGTGACAGGAAGTGAGGGGGAAATGGTATAACCACAGACTGACAGGAAGGTTGAGTTGTAGGTTGAACTCCCTGCAGGTTGAGAGGAAAATTAAGCAAAGTTACTGGTACCTCATATTCAGTTTCCTGTAATATTCATGCCTTATGGAAGCCAGTGGGATATTATAAATAGACAAATTTTACATCTCTTGTTGGCAAATGTGCTGATGTTGGCACATTGGTGCACCAAATCCGTAGTGTGTATTGGCACACATTCTGACAGATTAGCCCAAGGGCACAAAGTTGGGGCACCGTGAGTATCAAACCTGAGACCTATTGTTTCAGAGTCCAAAGCTCTAACATTTGGCCACCGATGCCACGCAATAAAATAGACAGAATAGTGAAAAAGTCATAATTAGGAGTAAAATAAGAAATTCACATAAAAAATCTTTGATTTCATGTTTTCTGCAGCAGTTATACCTCACACCTTCTGCTGACTTCATCTCACTTTCTGGACGATGTTGGAACTGGAATCGCGGCTGGTCCACCGTTAGCCAGATCGCGGTGAAGCCCGCTCTCTCCGCTCGCTGGAGTAGTTCTCTGGTACGGTCGGGATCGTTCTGCAGAATCAGGTAGAACCACCTGACGCCATGCGGCGCGGTCTGGGCAATGTCCTCCATGGAACAGTTGGCGAAAGAGCTGAGCACAAAGGCTGAGTTGGCAGACGCTGCACCTACATTGAAGAACAATTCAAGAAACTTTATTAGCATGTTTCAGTTGAACGACAATATCACAATCATACCAATCAGCTCATCAAACATAACTGGAAATTAAAGCAGTATTTGCAAGCAAATGCATTATATTTCACTCCCCATCTGTCAACTCTACCAAATTTGACTGTTCCAAAATTTCTGTTTACTCAGAAATGAATTTTAACCAAAAAGGAACTACCGGTATTCCAACTTAAATATATCAACTTGATCTCAAGTGACAATGCAATCTACAAAAGGCACCCCCATTCAAAATAGACCATTCCATCCCATAATTTATTTTCCTCTAGCTCCCAAAGTGGCATTAGTAGGTACCATCCTGGTCAGTATAACAAGGATGGCACCCTGGATATTGTGGCATTATTACTTACTCTCCATGCGGAGCATAGGCCACTTATATTTCACTCCATGTAGCATTTAAAGGAGTGAAATATAAGAAAACTCTTTAATGACAGCTAATGACAGCTAACCTGTTGCTGTTGCTTTTTCGCCATCAGGATGTGCGAGTGAGTGGTGGGCAGTCGGTGCGATGGCTACAGGCATGTCCAGTTGGCTGCCCAGGACGGTGGCTGTAGTGTCCACTCTGGACACATCACGAAGGACACGTGGCAGCAATCTGTACCTGGGTAGTCAAAATGTTACAAAATTAGCCAAAACAGGGAGGAACGATGGAGACCTGAGAGTATCAGGCTGCACCGGGGCAAATGTTACAACTTGAGCTTTTACCTAAGTGGGAGGAATGAATGTTTGGTAAAAAAACATTCTTGCAGATGTACCTTTACCTGCATCTGCAAAATGTACAAAAACTTTAGAGGGAGGAAAGAACAGTTAGAAGTCATAAGGATGACTGGATAATATGCACATAAAGTTGAAACAAGAAACTTTTGGGGCTTTCTATTTATCAATCAATCAATCAATCAATCAATCAATCAATAAATCAATCAACCAGTCAATCAATTAGCCAATCAATCAGCTAATTGAGGTAATTTGAGGTCAAATGAGATGAGGTAATTTTTAAAAAACTTAACATTTAAAGGCATTAATGATGAACAATGTTTGAACCATTTTGAACTTATAAAGTCAGCAAAAGTTTTATTATATTATTAAAGATCATCAACATGAAACCTACAGTGGACCTCACTGGAAGACAGAAGAAAGATGTCTAGACTATGCATGATGTACAAAATGACTAATAAACTGGTGGATGTCCCAACTACTAAGTACCTAATACCAGCCCAGAAGAGAACAAGAAATAGCCATGCATTCAAGTACCAGAGTTATCAACCAAGGATTGAGGTGTTCAAGAATTCATTCTTTCCTAGAACTATCGCAGAGTGGAACTCACTGTCACCAAGTACAGTAGGGGCATTGTCAATAGATAGCTTTAAACAATGTCTAGAGCTAGAAGTTCAAGGGTTAGGTGTAACAAGTCGATCGGTGTAATATAGCCAGCTGCCGCCGCGCCGCGTGCCTGCGAAGCTGGTGTGTTACGCCGAAAGGCGGTTTTACCGGCTATACAGATACAGATACAGATACAGAACATGCAGAGAGCATTACAAGGTGCGCCCTCTTGAATGAGGTCAACGTTCACTAGGTCAAAGTCCACACAGTTGTTTCCAGCAAGAATGAAAGTTAAAAATTAACAATCCAAGTTTTAACAAATTGAAGTGTCAATGCAAAGAAAGTATCAAAATATCATAGAAATGTTTACCTAAACTCGGAGACAAACGAAACAAAAAGCTGGAAAAGCCCAGGCTAATTAAAAAGTTGCAACATATGGATGCATTGATATTCAATCAAATTACATGTAACTTTATCTGCGTCTGTAAGACATATACTGATATATCCACACTTGCTATTATACGTTTATTACCAGTTCGCAATGTTGTTTGAAAGGGGCAAACATTCCTTATTTGTCGCAATTTGTCCACGTATACATTCAAGATGGGAAAGGGACTGCTATTTTTGGATGAGACACTCAACGTTTTAATACGTACCTCTGAAAAGCCCGCTCATTTTCCTGAATTGTGAAGCCATTACACGATGGAAAACTGTAGTATTCCCACACGTCGCTAGGTAGACGCTTCTTTGCTAAAGATTTGAAGTCCTCAAGACGTGAGAATGACACTTGAGACGCGCAACAGGACACAGAACTCATCTAGATTTTCAGTTGTGTATCTTAACACTTCCAAACAGTTTGACCGGGAATAGGTCAAAGGTCACTACCTGCTTACTCAACAAGTGTCGCAATTTTTAGACAGTAGCATAGGGAGATTTTTTTATTTATTTAGGTTGTATAAAATGATATACAGTTAGGACTGCCCAACTATCCGGAGGCTATTTAAAAGTGTACCCGGAGGAATGTCCGCTCACCTGGAGGAGTGTACGCTCAAACCTGGAGGAATGTCCGCTCACCTGGAGGAGTGTACGCTCAAACCTGGAGGAATGTCCGCTCACCTGGAGGAATGTCCGCTCACCTGGAGGAATGTACGCTCAAACCTGGAGGAATGTCCGCTCACCTGGAGGAGTGTACGCTCAAACCTGGAGGAATGTCCGATTTTGTGAGGAATGTACCAATTTCGGAGCAATGTCCAGATTAGATTGGTCGGAGTGTTTAAGCTGGGTATTGTGAATTTCTCATACTAGTAAAAAGTTAGGTTCAAATGATTTTATTATAAATAAAGAAAAAGTATGTATCCCGCTGCAATTTCTATGTGCCATTCTATTTCAAAGTGGTAAATTGCTTTAATTTGACGTGTAATTGAGTTAAACTACAGCACACATATGTAAAGCGCTTTGTTTTGTTTATTATTAATGATAAATACCCACCTTGCCTTTTTCCGGAATTCCAAAGCGAAAGATGGCGTCAGGAGGCAAATCGCGTCGTAGCGTCGCAAGTTTGGACGTACCTCGAGCTCGCCCCTGTAGACTGGATATAATATCAGCACTCCAGCTCAATGTCGACCTAAAGGTGAGAATACTACTGCGTTCTTCTTCTTCAATCAAGAAGTAGAATTCATTTTTCACCACCAAACTCTTTGTATGTATAGACTAATGGAATGGAAATGTGTGCAGTCCATGTATTCGCAATAGTAACCACCCACCAAGGAGCCTGCTAGGGAGGCTACAGCTGGATCCTATCTGCTGCAAACTCTCGCGTGTTTGGGCGGGATCACGCGAGAGCATGACGTCACCTAATTATGCCACAAAGTCAAGTCTATGCAGCTGCACATTCATGTACAGTAAGTTCTCACGGGCATAAGTACAAAAATACAAGGCACTTGCAAAACATAACAAAACGGAAAAATCAAATGACAAATATAATAACACGAAATGAAAAATCAAATTATAAACTTGATCGATTCGTTTTTTCTGCACAAAATGGAATCTATGTACCACAACAGATAGCTCGAGTTTGTTGAAGTGGGCGGTTGACAGTGAACTTCACAGGTTCATACTTACCTGGCAGAGATGGCACAGTGATCAGAAAGGCTGTGTCTCTGTCACGTCGAAAAGTTGAAAAAAAAAAGAAAATAGTTAAAAAACCTCCTGTCTCTCTTGTCTAGTTTTCACTCTTTTTTTGATTTTGTTATACCCCAATTAAAAACGGGAAAGGCTGTCCGTCATGAGCGAGGCCTGACCATTGCACTCCGGTCGGGCTGACCCCATCGATTACCCCAAATGCGGGTAACTCGGCTGCGTAATTTATGATAGTGGGGGTCTGCGTTCGCGCTAACCCCCGCCCATACAATCCAAAAGTAGTACACTCCGCACTGTATTGGGAGACCAATCCGATGAGTAGGGTCACCAAGCCAAGGATATCGTCAGTGACATCGTCGTGACCGCTAGTTACGTATCGAAGTGAAAAGTTATTTGGTTTTCTAATACATTGTACATTGTATAAAGAAGTCAACCCTCATAATAGCTAGCGTAGTAGTAGAAGTTGAAGTTTTTCCAATTTGATCGTCGATGGCCGGCTACCTTCTCTAGTAATACCCTTTTTTGGGCCAATTTCTACGATTTATTCAGCCTGCAAAAGAAGTCTGGTGGAGACTTTAGTTGTCTGTCTACTATTATTGTATTGTACCGAATAGTGTCTTTGACTGTGAAAGCAATTAGCCTTAGGGCATGATTTTGCAAATAAACTACGTATATATTTTTGCATGAACCATAGAGTTATACATTTTGTAACTCCATGCATGGACAAAACAACATGAGTGAATGGAAGAAATATGTAAGAAATGTATTTTTTTCTGACAACGAGCTATTTTCTCATTGAGTAAAAAAAAACCCCTGTTTTTGGCGTCTATTTTCTCATTGCTACTAATACAACTGTATTTGGGATTTTGGATGCAAATTTCCCGTCCACTTGCCCCCTCTAGCAGGCCTTATCAAACTGCAGCTGTTTTCTAGTTTCCAGTAGACCGGAGCTTTTTCAAAAAATTGAATGCACTACAATATCTGTACCATGGAATGCAATTTAGCTTTCTTGCTCTCTGTCTGTGATTAAGATAAAGAAAAATAGGAAGAAAAATAGATCTGACAGTGGTCAACATGCCGAAAATGGGCAAAGATGTCTGTTGCCATGCCGGAAGGTGGATGGCAGATACCTATGAAGAGAGGAGACAAGAAAAAACTCTGATTTAATGTTTCGTTTCTTATTTTGATGCAGTGACATGTGATGCTGGCTGTGTATATGTAATGTTCCTACTGAATTAAAACCAGTAAAAATTTTGAATTGTGGGAACTTGTTTTTTTTTTCGGCCCACCTTGTTTTTTATTTCGCCCGCTCGCATTAGATTTGGACTCTTCGGAGGATGTCATCCATAAATTTTACTTATATACTGTGGCTTTGCTGAAGTAAGTACTTGGTACTAGTAATTTCCGCATCATTTAATCAGAGCTATGCGGAAACTGACTGGATGCCACTCAGACGCACTCAAGGGTGGGGACTTCTAGGAATATTGAACAAAGTTTGTTTTTGCTGAGTTAATTTCCTTGACTTAGGTAACAGGTCTGAGTTCATGATGTCTGCTATGAAAAAAAATCTGTCACACGTATATATATATAGCGGCAAA
Organism: Branchiostoma belcheri; assembly: GCF_001625305.1. NCBI lineage: Eukaryota > Metazoa > Chordata > Leptocardii > Amphioxiformes > Branchiostomatidae > Branchiostoma > Branchiostoma belcheri. Next base: position 1,586,896 of record NW_017804120.1, read on the forward strand.
TTTTAGTGAAATATCATTTCCTCACACATTCAAATCCAGTGTCACAGAACCATTTGGTTACCCCATACAGATCTAATTCCCTAGCTATTCGAACGCTAGACAGTCACTCAACTCCGTAAATAAATCCAATAGCCGGAAAACGAGTTCTTTTACGTGCTCAAAATTCAATTACTGGCAATCGATATTGCGGAAATTACGTCATGGAATATCCGTTCGCATTCCTGATCGCAGAGGTCTCCTGAGATAACCCCGCCCACCAGCTGTCAATCAAGTTACAAGGCATTGCATCATCTAGCCGGCACGCTCTGTGATTGGTCAGAGGGCTCCTCGGACCATTTGGTGACCTTACAGGAATGATTTCCCAGACTTTATGTTGTTTTCTCAAAGTATTCACTTTTATAAGGGTATATTTTCATCTAAATCTCATATCATGAAATCAAAATATAAATAATAAGATTCGAATACACTTTTTTGTTTTAAAAGTCAACATTATGCTTCTTATGTTGATATAATGATAATGTGTTTTGCAGAATTGGAGGTGTTCACAGAAATCTTTCCTCCTGTTAAGGAATTTGAAACGTTCCCATAGATGTTTCTTGGCTCCGAGCGCAGGTCACAACACTCGCTATATTGTCTTGTTTGTGTGTTGTTTGGAGAGTGTGCATTACAGCGGTCGGTTAAAACACCGACACGACTTCTTGCCATTCATTCGCAAGACATCGACGAGTTTGAGGCAGAATCAAGAGGTTAGTTCATACGTTTTGTTTCGTTCCGTGTTGCAACAACGCCCCCCTCCCCATTTTTTCCCACCCCCACATGTATGACAGATCTAGATCTCACGTGTAATCTGCATGGGACCGGTCGGCCGTATAACGCCTGTCAAATGTGGGTGTGCCCCTCCAATTTTTATCGTCTGGTATATAGTATGCCACTGTCTCCAATAAAATCATTATAGGAGAGCATAGAATGTATTTCTGCATTAGAAACATGTCTTTGTCAATGTCGCAAACACATTTTGTGTGAGTCATATTTTTCATCCTTGATCTATGCGTGCTAAAGCTGGTCGTGTTTGTCTAGGTTCTTTGTCTATCTCTTGATCATAAACCCTTATCATAATGTCGACAGCTGAGAAGCAGCCGGTCTGAACGTGATGCGATAACGCTAAAAGTCTTCTAGTCACGAAGCATGGAACCCCAGGGAACGTCTACATCCACCGTGCGTGTCCAGAGCATCGGCGGGCCTCCTGCGGTGGTCGCCCGAAGGAAGGGAACTGGCGATCCGCCGCCCTCCCCGATACGGAAGCGGATCAAAGCTGGCGAGGACAGGCTGAGAGGTTTGGAGGAAACCGGATTTTTGAGCGATCCCTCCCCTTCTCTAGACACGGAAATGGAGGCAGAAGAAATGCCAGTAAGCTTTTTTGTCTTCTCTTTTTGTTAATTTCAATAAATTTATTTCACTCCATATCCAGATTTGCTAAGAAATGTAAATAGAATACATTTTTAACTACATGTGTGCCAAATTTGGTGCTTTTTACACAAAAGTGCACATTTTTTTCAGCTACGCCGCTGAATTTTATCACAGTCTAACATAAATATGTTTTTCGTGTAAGTAAAAAATGAGAAAAAGAAATTGCAAAATCACTGTGTAATTTTACTCAAGGGAGATCTTTAATCTGATTGACACCTAACTGTTTACTCAAAGTTGTTTTTGACAACCCCCAGGAGTTGCAATTTACATGTAAAAATATTAATTTGCAAGCAATTGTTATGTATTTGTAAGTGTGTAATTCTGCATTGACCATTGTTCCAAAGACAGTGAGCTAACATTGTGGGCTAGTCACTTGGTTATAGTTTACCACTTAGACCAGATGCATCAAAATGGGTCGAATGTTCTGGTATCTACACTCCCAAAACATTGATGTCCAAACGGGTCAAATGTTCTGGTGCCTGCACTCCCGAAATGCGTTAAAACGGGTCAAAACGACTTACGTTGTGGCACCTGCACTCGATACTCGCAAACATAAAACGTGGGTCAAATATTTCGGCATTTGCACTGTCCCAAAATGTGTTATAATGGGTCAAACGTTCTGGCACATTGGATGCAGACATGCCTTGGCGTAATACTGTCTGTGATATTATATAACATCTGGATGTGAGGATTACAAATTCAGTTGGCTGTTTTGAGCAGAGTATGTATGGTGTTTTTGAATTTTTTGCCTGCCATTTTTTCCTAGATACAATGACCCATATACATGCTACATACAAATAAGCAAGGAACTTGGAACGTTGCCATAGAGCTCAAGGGTTGCATCATTCTTACTGATGCTATCATTGTATCATTTCAGGGTCACATATTCAGGTATGGTTATGCCACTGGCTATATGTTGTTGTTTTAACCTTCAGAACACTGAAGTAGCTGTTTGGCTACCAAATTTCTATGTTAGTAACTTACAGTATTAAGGCAGCAGGGAGAAATTACTCCAAAATACATGTTTTTGTACCCAAAAGGTGGAGATGGGTACAGCTCTTTCAAGTTTCGCAGTGTTTTTTTTAATTTTAGACAAATCAAAAGTGGTAGTGGCTTCTAGGAACTCAGCCAGAATTCGACTTAATTCAATAAACTTTCAAGGTCTTCTCTTTCTTTACATAAGCCCAAGCAGTACATAGCATTGTTTTCATAGAATACTTGTTAAGATTACTAAGAAATGTTGTTTTCATTTTTCAGGTTCTGTAAATTATTAATAGTTTCTAGGAATTTGGCCAGGTTTCTCTGTATTTTGATACGTTGTTTACCTCAAACAACATAACATTTTCAGCATATTATTATCAAACTTATAATATCATATTACAATATTATTTGTGAAAAACAACAGTCAAGGTCTCAAGGCCTTTCTAGACTTGTTTACATGTTCAATCAGTAATTTTATTTATTTGTGAACGGTTGTCATTTCTAGTAGTAATTCTAGGAACTCAATCAGAATTCTGCTAAGTGAAGGGCTTCTAGAGGTCATTTCCTCATTGACCTATGCCCAGATTTCAGCACACGGAAGTATGAAAGAATTTTTTTTTGGTTCAGGAAATGTTTAAGTGAGCACTTCGTGGTATTTGAGAGTGCGAAGTTTTTCTAGGAATTTTGCCAGAGCTCTAATTCAGTGCTTGACACTTAATGTGTTTAATCTTGATAAGACCACACCAATTTAATTTCTTGGTTAACGGATTCGCCGCTTCATTTTTTTCTGGTTTGCAAATAAAAATAAAAATTCAGAATCAACTGCAAAATGATCATCTTTTGCCTTGAACAGTTGAAAACAGTCCTTTTCTTACTACTTGTTACAGTCATTCCATCTTTCAATGCAGTAGTATCATTAAAAGTTCAAAATTCATAGTTTAAATTTTGAACCAGCCTGGTGTGTTGACTTCATGGCTCCTATCGTACCATTTTGGGCCATAATAGGATGCCTAGGCCAGTTTTTATTTTATTTTTTTTCGCCCGCCCGCTCCATTATTTTTCTAGAAAAATCCGTTAACCAAGAAATTAAATTGGTGTGGCCTAACCGGGCATCGCAAATCAGCATATTCATATTTTGTATCTGTTGGGGTTTCGACGGCTAAGCGTAACGGATCTATATCCATCCACATGTAAATTTGTTTTTGTCTGACCGCCAAACCGTTAATTCAAACACGTTCTCAATTCACTGCATGGAATGAAAATCGAACATCTTTCCAAAATTGGTTTTCATGGAAAGGTGTGACAAACCTTGTCCTATTTTTCGGGGTAATGTCAAGTGAGTAATTTTCCTGGAAAAAAATCATGGCTTGAGGGCCCTGTAAGCTT
>NW_017804120.1:1590749-1677968 GCF_001625305.1 Branchiostoma belcheri
TTTAATTCAACTATTTAATAAGTGTTGTCTGGAAAGTGGCTATTAGGCCACACCAATTTAATTCTTGGTTAACGGATTCGCCGCTTCAATTTTTTTCTGGTTTGCAAATAAAATAAAAATTCAGAATCAACTGCAAAATGATCATCTTTTGCCTTGAACAGTTGAAAACAGTCCTTTTCTTACTACTTGTGACAGTCATTCCATCTTTCAATGCAGTAGTATCATTAAAAGTTCAAAATTCATAGTTTAAATTTTGAACCAGCCTGGTGTGTTGACTTCATGGCTCCTATCGTACCATTTTGGGCCATAATAGGATGCCTAGGCCAGTTTTTATTTTTATTTTTTTTTCGCCCGCCCGCTCCATTATTTTTCTAGAAAAATCCGTTAACCAAGAAATTAAATTGGTGTGGCCTAACGAATGCTCAAATTGCACAGGTAAGATTTATATGTAAGCAAGCAGGGCTTGACTGTTTAATTATGTGTTGACCGTACCATTGTATTTTTTGTAAGGTCCTAAGTACTTCTACGGTACAATTTCCAAGGAATCATGGCGTTTGTTTCAGTTATAACTTCACTATAGAACGGCAGTATTCAAATCAAGGTCATGAGCACCTGGGAACACACTCGCACACTGTCCGGTTTAACGTCTGTTGTTCCCCCGTTTTCCGAGGGTTAGACGCGCTTGCACACTAACACTGAGGCTTGATATCGCAGCTCGCCATTTGCCTCTATCCTGTGGGTTGATGTTTTGTGACTTGTAGCTGGATTTAAGACAGGCTGTTAGAAAGAAGCCAGTATTGTATGGTATAGCAGGACTAGTACAGGGGCAGGTAAAACATGCCTAGCTAAGCTGCTTGGTATGTGGAGAATGGTTACCAGTCTAGGTGTGCCTTTGATAAAACATATGTACTAAATCTCAGTTATGCGGCGGCAATGGTTAGTATGCTTATCAGTGGAACAACAGTGTTCTCACCAGAAATTTTTCACAGCGTCGTACAAAAGACAGCTTTCTCTGCAAATTACAAGCCGTGCATTGAGTCCCAAAGACATGATCATGGTAAATTCATATTCATAACCCTCGAAACATAACTTTTGGCTTTTTGAGGGACAAATTTTGTAAAGTCATGTTTTTGTTATGTTTTAGCTTTACTCTAAACTAAAATTCCATTTTTTGAAAAGATTTATGAACGGTTACAAGGTTCTCCCCCAAAGAAAACACCGGCCTTTAGGCTTAACTCATGAAAGACAGTGTATTGGGCTAAATGGGGGCCTGCAAGGGGGGGGGGGGGTCTCGACAACGCTTTGCACTGAATTCGGAATCTTCTCGATTACGCTTTACGATAAATTCCAAGTGGCCACAACGCATTACGTAGAATTAAAACGGCAAATACACTCTACGCAAAATGCGCCGAGCGGTCCGTCTAAGCTCTACGTAGAATTAAAACGGCCGATTACGCTGTACGGAAAAGGGCTTGCGGGTCCCCCTAAATCACAGCAGAGGGGGGGTCAAATCATGTAGGGGGCCCCTACACTCAAACTGAGCCTATAGTGAGAACACAGAACAATGTACAGTACAGTTTTCCTTGTCTTCATTAAAAGCATCTCTAGTCTAAAAGGCCGATTCTCAAAAAGGGTGACTTTCAGTGAACTACTGTTCCCTGTAAGTTACCCATTGTGACCTAAAAAAGTTGCACACTATGCGATATACAGATGTTATTTTTAGTGCCCCAGGTCAGTGGGGCCACAGTTCACTACATGGTGTTACATAAGATAACGTAGTTGCCTGGTGTACTGTAAAGTAGAACATTTTGGTGTACTGTAAAGAAGAACATTTTGGTGTACTGTAAAGTAGAACATTTTGGCGTACTGTAAAGTAGAACATTTTGGTGTACTGTAAAGTAGAACATTTTGGTGTACTGTAAAGTAGAACATTTTGGTGTACTGTAAAGTGGAACATTTTGGTGTACTGTAAAGTAGAACATTTTGGTGTACTGTAAAGTACAACATTTTGGTGTACTGTAAAGTGGAACATTTTGGTGTACTTAACTGTAAAGTAGACATTTTGGTGTACTGTAACGTAGAACATTTTGGTGCACTGTAAAGTAGAACATTTTGGTGAACTCAACTGTAAAGTAGACATTTTGGTGTACTGTAAAGTAGAACATTTTTAGAAATTTTAAGACTTTTCTAAAAATGTTTTCTTCTGAAAAATTAAAATTTATCCCAGCTACAATGTCAATGTATTTGATTTAAGGAAAATATAATTCAACAGTATCCCTTTGTACAATTTTTGAAGTATTACAGATTTTCCATACATTGAATTGTGTAGAAAGTATTACAGTACTATATTGTACCAGTACAAGTCCATGGTAAAACCATGATAATATACTATATATTGCACATGCATTGTTATTGGAAAAAGAAAACAGCAGCTGCCAAATTGTGTTTCTGGAAACGATATTGATTTTGCTTAGTGGAAAAACAGATATCCGCAATGGACCCTGACTTAAAGTGATCAATTTTGCAATGGTATTGACAAGCCGTGGTCGTAAAAATGGATATTATATTTCCATGACCCAGATGGTTTGCTGAATAGTGGTGCATAAAAATCAGAAGACCCAATTTTACATACATAATATTTTCCATTGCTTTTTTGTGTGTTAACAGGTGTTAAACTTATATTATCAATGTTGTAGGCACAACTGAGTCACTTTTTTTTCCAAACTTTTGAAAAAATATTTTTCATGATGGCTGGGCTATCTGTAACTTTGTCTGGTGAGGATAAGGTTGACAGCATATGGGTGCGGAAGATTGACAGTTTAGAAAATTTAAAACTACTGCAAATCATATCAATGTTTCTAGGACAGTATCTTTTGTTCATTTTCTTAAGTTTTAAACCTCAATTTAAAGTCTAGAGTTAATATTCTCCCAATCCATACAAATGAAGGTCCTTTAATTTCTTTTGTTATTGTTCCTAAACATTTTATTTTAAGTTGTGGAATTTTCTTCCTTGTATGCATGTTGGTGGGGTGTGACTTGTGTTTATATAGTAAGTACCTACCACTCGAGCATGACATGAAGACCTTTAAATAACTAGCAACCACGTGTGTTGTAGTCAACAAAGTCAAGTCAATAGAAGGGACACAATGCTTTTATTTAGTCAACCATGGTACATGGGCAAATGTGTTGAAAGGACAAGTCCATTAATTTAAGTGGGGCCTTGAGGCTGACATTTTTATTTTGTACAGTACTTGTATCTCAATGGAGGCAATTAATGTTTTCAAAACACCCCCTCTAAGGCCACACCAATTTAATTTGTTGGTTCTCGGATTTTTTCAGAAAAAATATGAAGCGACAGGGCGAAAAAAAAAAAAAATAAAAACAGGTCTAGGCATCCTATTATAGGCTTAAATGGTACGAAATGAGCCATGAAGTCAACACAAAAGACTGGGTTAAAATTTAAACATTGAATTTTGAACTTTTAATCAAACCACTGCAATGATAGATGAGAAAACTGTAACAAGTAGGAAGAAAATGACTTTCCTCAACTGTTGGGGGCAAAACATGAGCATTTTTCACTTGATTCAGGAAAAGAATCAAATTTTTTTTTTTTGCAAATCAGAAAAAAACGAAGAGGCGAATCCGAGAACCAACAAATTAAATTGGTGTGGCCTAAGGCCTAACAAAACATGTTTCCTGTTTCCGGACCGACTATAGAAAAACCTGCAGACCCTAGACTTTTTTGGGGGGAGCTGGACCCCTGCAAGGGACATATAATGATCAGATCATAATTTTTTGGGCTGGTCAACCTTTTCTAGCTCCGTGATCTGACACCTGAGTGATAAAATATTGTGGTTTTCTGACATTGACATTGAAAATAAAAGTGTCCTCATGCAAGTTTTACTTTGTTTAACTGTATTGTATAAGTTGGGTGCACTAAAAATATTTGGTGCACCATTACTAGTACTAGAATAATCTAAGCAACAAATTAAAGATTTTATTATTTTTCTGACATGTCAAGAATATGCTGTATACTATATACATTTGATATCTTAATACATAAACCTACGAAAATATTTGGGTGCACCGGTGCACCCACAGGAAAAAATTGGGCGCACATCTCCAATTTTGGGTGCACACACACCCAGTATTTTGAGCCCTGTAGTTGTATATCAAAAAACCTTAGTGATGTCCTATATGAAATGATTGTCAAGAAAGTTTTCTTTCGTTGTGTGCACCCCAGAAATTAAAGGCATCCAGTTTGATTTCAGGGCAGCAAAACTGGAAATTTCTGAATAAGGGCTTAAGGCAATCTTTGTGATATTGACACATTACACATACTGCTTCACATTAGCACATTTGACTCCGATTTTGAGTCAGTATTTCATCAGTATTTCACTCGTCTTGGGATTTGTTTCTGCAGTTGTAAATGCCTAAAGTTTACGCATTTACAACTGCAGATACAAGCCCCAAGACAAGTCCTTTATTTTCTGGGTGGTACCCTAAAAATCAGGGCCCTTCCAGTAACCATTTTCCGTCAGAATTTTGGGAATTTTTGTTCCATGAAGGTCAATATACATTTGGATAGTGTGGTTTCAACTCAGTATGTAGATAAATGGCTAGAATATTGGCTTTGAAAAATCGGGTTTCCAAGACCTAAAAACTGCACTGGATGCCTTTGAGTGATTGACAGGTGGTTTGTACGACATGTTTTCCACTCACTCCCTGGCAGGAGTCTCATGTTGCCATGTGGAAAGGTTAAAGGTTCCCCAGGAAAAATTGATTAAAAGCTAGATTGCATGAAGTCTGAGAGGAATTGGAACGGGCGATTCGATTAATGAGCACATAACCTTGAGTTGAAGCAATGTCAATTTATTGATCTTGTCCGCCAAGACCATTAACATCTGTGTCCATAATATCACCAGGGTCCATAATATCGCCACCTTGAGAAATAGTGTGCTTAAAGATATTTTACTGCAACATACCCTAGGTATGTACATTTGATGTGTGAAGGAGTGCGTACCAAAAGTATGTTGCAGTAAAAATATCTTTAAGCACACTGTTTCTCAAGGTGGCGATATTATGGAACCTGGTGATATTATGGACACGGATGTTAAATTTGCCATGTTTTTTGTCAGTGTTGTTTTAATTTTTTTGTATCAACATTTTTCTTTTTCTGACTCGGAAGCCTATTTCCTAATATATAAATGGTGTTGTGTAAAGGAACACCATAATTTGAGACATGTACTGACATAAAACATCACCAGAACATTTAATAATTCAAAACCTAAATGAAGTTCTGTTATATTTCAAACTGGGAATGTGCTGTATTCCCTGAGGAAAAATGCAGTGGAATGAAATATGAGAAAAAATTGAGAGAGAAAATTGTCTATAGCCAGACAACCTCCTATAGCAAAATCTGTGCTGCAAAATGAAGAAAACATAATGCCATTGGGCATCATCAAGTGTCGGCTTCCATGTTATGTGGCCACAGTTTTGCCTAAACAACATTGCAAGGTTGCCAACATGCAATTTTGTATATGCCATGGGTTTAGGTCCGGACTTACAAGTCCGGAACTGAACCTAAACCTCTGGACTTGAATCCGGACCAGAACCTACATCACAGTAAATGTGGGTTTAGGTACACAGCACTAGGGTCAACAGCAGTGAATATCTCAGGGCAAAGTTTCCCTGAGACCCTCGAGCTCTTGCCCGGGCTATGACCTACTGTAGTACCTCAGACAATTATTACCCCATGACATCATTGTGTAAGGTGCTGGTAAGGTCGGGTCATAGCAAGGTCACCTGGACTTTGAACGGCTCTCCATTAACATGTTTGAGTTGGGTGTTACCAGCTGACAAAGGTCTGGGTACGTTATTGTCCAAACATCGATCAGATAAATCGAGTTGTAAACGTTGGTATTGGGACAAGTGTGTGCCAACATTAATGTGGCCTCATTAATTTAAATTACTACATTTCTAAGTAGTTAGCTTAGCAGTAGCACGAAGTAGCGTAGGGCCCCCAACCCTCCAGACTAAATTTTTAGCTTAGGAGCGCATGCGCTCCTAGCCTCAAAAAGTTAGGCGCGCAGGCAAACATTTGGGCGCGCAAACAAAAAATCTGGTCGCGCAAAGTACTTTTTAATTTAGAAGCCAAGAGAATAATGTACCTAAGCAGACAATTAATAATTCTTTCATTATCATAGAAAAAAATCTAAATTCACCATTTGTACTAAAAGAATTGTGATAAATGAAAGACCAAACAATGATTTTAAAAGTAACTATCTTTAATGTGTTCAAAGTCACTTCATCTCAGTCGTTAGACCAGGCTGACTGATATGTCGGTCTCCTAGGCCTCTGCAGGGTTGGACAAGTTTTCTAAAATCCAACCCTATCGGGCAAGTGCATGGTCATTTTCACTTGCCCAAAATATAAATGACATAGATCTATGCATTTATCATTGCAACAATGAAATCCTTTTATTTTTTGGAAAAAAAACATTTAACAGATAACAATATTAACATTGCTACTCAAACCATTTTGTTAACATTAAACTTAAAGGTACAGGTTTTCCACAACAATGAAGACAATCTTCTTTATTTTTTACAACTTTTCAGGTATTACACTACATGTCTGAAGTAGTTTCATTGACAAAAATAATTCATAAAAAAATAAAAGACAATAAAAAAAGCTCATGGAAAAAGGACAGAGTAGAAAACAAGGGGAAGAATCTATTTGGAATTGCCTATAATTATTTAATAATAATGCTACACAAATGTCTAAATACCTTGAGTTGAAACTTTGCTATTAATATTAATTATTTCTTCAACTGTATCAAAACAATCTACAACTTAGTTTCAGTTGACCTTTGAACAAATGAAAAGTCTGCACAACAGCGATCTGCCCAAGTTTTCCTTAGAGGAGTTCTAGTAGAAAATCATATCAGTCACGCATTGCCAAACTTCCCTATCCTGCGCGCTCCTGGGCCATGAGGGAGGATCTCTTTTCAAACACAAACTTTGCCAACAATCAAATATTTGTGGCTGATAAAGATATTTATCTCCTTGGTTTCCCCCCAAATTTAGGCCAGATGGAAACATTGTGTATGACTACCGGTCGCGCTAGGTCCATTGCACTACACTGCACTGCACAAGTTTTGAAGGCGAGATCTCGTCACCTGACCCCTCTAATGGTATAAGGATATCAAGTCTCGCGAGAGTCGGGCCGTGAGTGCACACCAAATGAAAACAAGATGGCGACCCGGTTGTGTCGGGCTTGTTTTTTCGCCGGAAAATAGCTGTTTTGCCGCTTTATTTGCCGAGATAATGGTATCTACGGACTTGTAATGGGTTTTCTGACAAATGAACATGATTTTGCCTGGCATTGATATGACATTCTTACGGGAAAAAATAAGAAATTTTTGCCTCTAACAGCGCTATAGCCAATAATTTAGGCGCACCGCGGATTCTCTGCCGGTCGCGCAGTGCGCGACCAGAGTAACAAGTTTAGTCGCATTTCTTAATTTTTGGTCGCATATGCGACCAAAACGGTCGCAGTCTGGAGGGTTGGCCCCCCTACGCTATAATTTTTACCCCCTACGCTAAATTTCCCCCCTACACTAATTTTCAATACAGCGTAAGGGCATTGTGACTGTATTTCTTTGTTCAAGAATGCAAGATCAAATGTGAAAAATTACTAACCAAGGATACATTGTACATACCTTAGAAATAACATTTTTTTCCCTTTGGGTATCCCTCAAATGGACTCTTTTTTAGCTCAAATTTTTAAAAGCTCCACACCGCGGAAGAGGGGAACATCCCCCTTCCGCCCCATCCCCCCTCTCAGTGGCTTCACTCCCTCGACATGCGGCCAGTGCCACTACGCTAAAATTAAATCCTAGCTAGAACCCTGACTTTTCTGCTTGTCTATGTTATACTGCTTTCCTGGGAAGTCTCTGCATCTCATTATTGTCTCAGGCTAATCTCCAAGCAGATCCTACGGTGGCAAGACAGTATCCACTGGGGTCTGGTATTCTTCCTAAAGAATTTTGCAACTTAAAACCCCTTGAGTGAGACACTATTTCTTGCCTTTTGAGGGGCAGATTTTCTAAAGTTAATATTTGCCTAATTGTAATAGCTTCATATAAAGTTATATTTTCATTTTTTGAAAGATTTTTGAAGGTTCTCCCCCCAAAATGCTTTTTTTTTATATAATGTGCTGTAGTGAGCAATACCCACTGATTGTACAATGGCTCAATCAGTGGGCAATCAGTGGCTCACAGCTGCCAAGTTCTAATGAAGGAGGTGTCGATGCACTCTGACTTTAAAGGACTGCAGTCCGTTGTTGTAGATGTCACCCACAATGGTGTCTGGGAGTTGGTTCCAGATCTAAACACCAGTGTGCTAATGCTGGTTGAAGGAAAATTGTAGTGGGTAAATCAATTTAGCATAGGGGGTTCAAATCACAGCATAGGGGCCCCTATGCTTAAATAGCCTAGTGAGAACTATGTTGTATGATAAAGATGCAGCGTCAGCACTCAGCAGGGACTGAGCACGAGACATGCCTCACGTGTGCCGGTGCTCAAAAGTTCATCACTCCCGAAGCAGTCCAAATGTCCTGTTGCCTTTGTCATCACCACTTCACGATCACACAGTTAGAAATGCTGAACTCTGCAGAAAGAGCTTTGTCCTTTGACTGCTGAGTTATCGCATAAAGAATTGTTGGGTGTGTTTTGTGTCTAAAACTTAGAGGCCACAGCAAGTAATTTTATAGATGACATCAGCGCAGGATTTGATTTTCGCCTGATTTTGGGAAAAAAAAAGAAATTTTTTTGTCCTCCGTCAGTGGTCAACATGCTGAAAATGGGCAAAGATGGCTGTTGCCATGTCGCAATGTAGATGTCAGATAAATATGAGGAGAGGAAAAAATACAATGCTCTGATTTATTGTTTTGTCTTTTACTTTGAAGCAGTGATGTATTTCATTCCTTTGATTTACTTTATATGTGATGTTCCCACTGAATCAAAACCATTTGTACAGATGTCTTTTATTTTTCAGTGACAATGGATGTTGTAATAGTTGACAGTACGTAAACCTAGCACAATACATGTATCATGTCTTGTTTAATAAGCTTTATGATGTCAAAATTTGAAAACGTAGGAATCTTGTTTTTTTGGCCCGCCTTGTTTTGTTTTCGCCCTATAAATTTGTGGAGGATGTCATCCATAAAGTTTAATTGCTGTGGCCTAAAGCTATTTACTTAAGGTGGTGATAAGTTCTTGTTTTTGTCGAGCAGAGAGTCTGAAATGGAGGTACAACTTGGTGACCTAGCTCCAAAGCTCCAATGTCTTTATCTTTTCCTGATGTAGTTAAAACTCTTGGTTGTCTAGGAGTCTTTGAAATGCTACATTGAAGTTTGATATACATGTATTCTAGGAGTTTTGCCGGGCTTAGTATCCGTGGTTATATAAAATTGCGAGTCTTGGGCGTTTCCCCCGCAGTACATGTATGTCAACAGTCTAACGTACAGTGGCTTATACAACTACTTTCCAAAGAGGACGTATGTGTAATGTTAGTTGGAAGCCATCATGTCATACCTGTCAAACATTCCATTGACAAAAGGGTCAGACTATCATATAATAATGTTATCAACCATCCCTGTGTGCTGTGTCCGATAGCTGAGTTTGCCTACGGCGTGTTATCTCGGTCAGGTGTCTGGTCAACCGCAGACAAGTCAACACTGGTCAATGGTCTTTGTACTCTCAGCCTATCCAGTAACAATATTACTGAATGCATATATTTTTTTGAAAAATGAACGTTTGTGTCACTGTGGCTGAAATACATGTACAAAATTTGCCATTTTACCACGCTAGTGCAGGAATTTCACATTTCGAAACAGCTGAAATTGAAAAAAGAGTTAATATTTGAATCGTATTAACACGGTTTTACAACCTGTGTCCCTGCAGATGGCTGATGATGGAGCGCCACCTAGTGACACTCAGATGAATGACATGAGCTCTCTTCATGATGTCATCGATGGAGGGAGCCCCGCAGACGTGGCCCAGGCTGTCTTCGGCGTCCCCGCCGTCAAGCAAGAGCTGCTGGGAATGTTCCTGGAGGAGGTTGGGAACGAAAGCTCGCTCCTGTGTTCCGAGGGGATCCTGTCGGCGATAAAGCTGCTGACAGGAGGGCAGAACCTGAGGGAGCGGCTTCACGAGTGCGCGCCGATCCTCCTGAACGTCCTGGACACCGTGTCCGACACCATGACGGCCTTCACCAAAGCGCAGCCGACAAAGGCAGGGAAACGGGCCCTGGAGGACCTGAAGAGGCAGCTGACCAAGATGGGGAAAGTCCACGTGGGGACCAAGATCGTGGAGTCGGCCAAGGAGACGTTCGAGGGGGTGAGCAGTGGCAGCGAGAAGGAGAGTCGCAGTGGCAGCGTTTCCGATGACAACGCCTCCGAGGCGGAATCGTCCGGTTCCTCTCCAGAACCAGAGCGACGCGCTCACGCCCCGCTGACCCGAATGCAGTCTGAACCGGTCAGCCTGATGCAGTCCAGTTCTCCCGTCGCCAGCGACAGCCCCGGAAGGAAGCGTACCCACACACGCACGCCTTCTGCCCCGATTCAGATCCCGTCCGTGTCGGTGGCGATGCCGGCAGAAGACGTCGACATGTCGTCCTCCCCGTCTGACGGCTTCAGGGAACGAAGCCTCAGCCTGCCGTCAAACTCTAAGCTCTTCCAGCGGGGCTACAGGCAGGGCCTCTTCGAGGAGCATCATTCGAAATCCATCAAGACGTCCGTTGACGTGTTCGTTCGCGCCGTGGACGACATGGAGGGTGCCGTGCTGTTCCCGACGCGTCTTCGGTACATCTCGGAAGATCTCGACCTATCGGAGAGCCTGCCGTCGATGCTGCGAGAGTGCGATCTGTACGAGTTGTTTGAGTCGCTGAAGAAGCTGAGGACTGAGCTAGACGAGGGGAGGCTGTCCCTCGCGCAGTACGAAGGCAGCAGCGACCAGATGAAGTCCATCGTGGAACTCATCCACAGGCAGGTGCTGAGTCTGTCCGCCATCTTGGAGCAGCTGGCAGAAACCGCACGCCTGGTCACCAGACAGTACGAGGAACACTTGTAAACAAACAAACAAGTAAACACGACATAAAGACTAAGCTTTAACTTCCAACACTTAGATTACTGAATAAGGACTTACCCAAATTTTCAGTTGACTCCATCAACCTGGCACGTATGACCCGCCACTACGGTCACGTGTCTCTGACGTCACGTTCCAAAAGTAGACCCATTCCGTGAACAAGGTTGATGGAGTCAACCGAAAATTTGGGTGAGTCCCAATTCCGTAATCTAAGTGTTGGAAGTTAAAGCTTAGTCTTTATTTCATAATGACTTGTACCGACACAGATGAACTTTCATGCTAAGGAAACACGAGGATGAAGGAAAGAAAACAACACCATTTTCCCGTGTACTGTTAACTGTATGCCATCCAAGAAGGTGGTCAAGAAAATACACTGCACATGTATAACAATCGTCATAGATTTACCGCAAATAAGAAAAAAAATGAGCATTAAAATAAAAGTCACAGTCACAAGAAGCTAGAGACTTTAGAGCTTGTAAATTGGCAATGTGCAAATCAAGATGGGCATAGCATACAATAAGCCATTGCTTCTCAATGTACGAATTATACCTTTTGTTTAAGTTAATACTTTTTTTATGGAATATCAGCATATATGTATGTGCAAATGAACTGACATCACAAAAGATTGCCTAATGCTGAGATTGGATCATTCTTTAAAAAATGACATCTTGCGATGCAACAAATTTTTTTCAACAATGTTTTATCTTCACGGTCTTCATTTTGATACTGCATTTGCCACAATTTTGTACATTTTATACCACAAAGACAATACATGTACTAAGTTCAACAAAGTATCTTGTGAATAATCAGATATGGAATGGCTTAGATGCCTGACAATCTTTATAGAAGCACTGGATTTTTGTTTTGATGGTTTTCTTTTCAAATGTTTGGCAGTCTTGTCACAAATACCACAGGACCGTTTTCTGTAAGCAGATGCTTTCATTTATATCAAATAGGAAAGAAAATGTACAAAATCTATGTAGGGTTCAAGACGGGAATTGTAAATAATAATCTCACAGAATTTTGCGCACATTGTTCTGTAAGGAAGATATGTGCATTATTAGAATAGATAGCAGAATTTATTATGAAATAGTGGATTTAAAAAATCACTACATCATGCGTTGAGCCATGTTGTCATGAAATGAATATATGACTGCTGAGGAAGTGAACATACAGCAAAACTGTCAAACAAGTTACGTTGATGAGAGTATACAAGAAGACGTGAGTTAGTATTGAAAAAACTGGATAAGTTTTGGAAAGTAATTCTGATCAGTTGCTGGAGTAGTCGTTTTTCTTGAATGTGTAAAACAAATTGTTGGTCAGGAAATTGGACATTAGGCCACACGAAGTAAATTTTATGGATGACGTCCTTTGGAGACCCTAAATCTAATGCGAGAGGGCGAAAAAAAACAAGAAGGGCCCTAAAAAACAAGATGCCTAGATTAGAAACATACTAAGAGACGACAAATGTTAGGACACAAATTGAATGAGGTGACACAGTGCAACAAGCAAGAAGTCTTTTAGTCATCATCAAAACAGCAATAAATCAGGTGAAACAGCAGTTGTCGTCCTGTGCTTTGGGGAGATAGATGGAGCAGTCAGCAAGTTTCTTAAAATGTGGCAGCATGTACCAAACTGAATTCCTAAAGGAAGTCATGATTTCCTTGCTTGATGCTTCATAAGCTTTGGTCCGTACAAATCTATTCGCGGCACTGTCGTGACTCTTTGGTCATAGTTACAGGAAGCGGAATTTCTTCTTTTTTTTTCTAGGAACATGCCAAAATCAATGCGCGCGCGGACGTCATCCAAAAAATTTACTTGGTGTGGCCTTACACAGATGGCTTTAACATAGACTTCTGAATGGCAAATTTATCAAAAGCAACTATAGATGCATTTATTATCTGTATAGCCGGTATAACCTCCCTTCAGCATAACACACCAGCTAACAGATATAACAAAGCTATGAATTGCGTACTTTTGGTGAATAGTTTGTAAAGGGACATGTTTATACAAAAAATTGCACTCCTTGGTGCTTTTGAATTTGCAACAAAAACATCAAATGTTGGAAGGAATAAAATCTTTTGGAAAAAATGTGTGCAGTTTTTTTTGTGTTGTGTGTGTTGTATTCTGGAATGTGTGTTGTATTCTGGAATGTGTCTATTTGGGAAATGTTAATTCTGATTCTTGAATTTAACATTGACAAATAACCATTTTGCAGAAGGTTGTCTCCTTCCCCAGAGGTAAAATGTATTAACTCACAGTGTAAGTCTATTCAAGGACAATTGCAGTACATGTACCATTACATTCATTTTGGACCTGTATCAATATAAAATGATTTTTATATTATTTTTGGTACACAGCCCTAGTCAATGCCCTGATGACTTCATAAACAAAAGTGTCTACAAGGTTTTTTTCAATATATATATTCTGAGTTTGAAGCTAAGCTTATACATTAAATTCTTATACATTACAATTGTATTGCTGTAAATGTCAGTAATACTGATATGAAAAGGGCATTTCAAAATGTGAACTGATGTAACTAAGTCTGATACTATAGTCTACTTTTAGCCATCAAACTTATACTATCCTCATACAATATTGCGTGCTTTACTAGTAAACTGTATGTGCTATGCTTACACAATTATCTATACATGGGCAAAGTTCAAATATCGCATCACTGTTTAAGTTATTAGTATTTGTGAAATATGGTAACTGTACATTCTATATCATCTGTCACCACCAGTTGTTTCAATGAAGTCATGGCAACAGCAAGTGGACGCATCATGTCCTTCGCAATGTGCCTGAGAAATTTGCCTGTGCTACTAAACAGCTCCAAACGGCCGTTAACAGTGTCTGCCACAACGATGTTACCTTCCCAGGTAATGCAGATGCCAGAGGGACCCTGCAGCTGACCCTCTCCACTTCCCTCACCTCCAAACTTGAACAGAAGCTGTCCAGTGTCATTGAATACATAGACACAGTGATTATCATGGTCGGACACAAGAATGTTTCCTTCCTTGCCCACACTGATGTACCTTGGAAACTTCATCTCATGTAGGCTTATAGTACAGAATAATTGGAACTTTTGTGCAGTTGGACCATCTGGCTTATACACTAACACTTCACCACGCCTGTTGTTCTCTTTCCCTGTGGTTTGTGTGATGAGGATGTGGTTCCTCCTGGTGTCCACGGCAACTCCTCTGCCCCAACCTTCCTTCTGTAGCTCAAACTTTCCCTGTGCCTTGCCCTCTGTAGAGTACTGCACAGCAAAGCCAGTAGACTCAGTCTTCCCCACCACCCACAGGTTCCCTTCCCTGTCCGAGGCCACATCTTGTGGGTCCATCATTTTCTTACCTGACACAACTGTTGGGAACTGGTAGACAAATGTTCCCCACATGTTGAAGACTTGGATTCTCTTGTTCCTACTATCTGCTACAAATATGCTATCTTTGTCTGATACTGCAACACCAACTGGGTCATTGAAGTGTTCTTTTTCTGACCCCTCTTTACCAAATGTCACTTTCTGACTTTGATGGCTCCCTTGCATTTGGTTACCATGGAGTTGACCTTTGGGCCTAGGTGCTGCTGAAACTTTTGAAGATGGGAGAGACTGCACCATCACATGTCCCAGTCCTGGCACTGAGGTGTCCGACGTGGGTTGAAAGACATGCACAGCAGGCTGGGTTTGTACAGGAATTGGGGCTGCTTTCAGCTTGTATTTTTCAACCACATGTGTCAGACTGGTGTCCTGGCAAAGAAACTCAACATCTCTCTTCTCCATGTCTTGCTCTGCTTGATCACAAGCACCAGATAGTTCGTTGACATCTGCTAAGACTCTGTCCCTTTCATTTTGTATTCCCTTCAAGTTTCTTTGGTGGTTATTCTCTGATTTGGATAAGAGGCAATCTTTTCTCTCTCCCAGAGTCTTAGTGAGTTTTTCCAGGGTTTGGTTGTAGGCCTGTATGATGCTCTTGTCTGTCTTCTGTTTCTCTTCATTCAGAGTTTTCTCTCTTTCCCTCAGGCCTTTAAGAAAACTGCAGTAACCCTCCACAATGTTCCTCCCTTCAGTGATCAAGGCCTGGACTGTAGTTTTTCTGTCCCGTGCTGCTTTCTTGATGGCTGTTGTGGCATGGCCGTCATGAACTTCTTCTAAACACTGGTCACAGACTGGTATTTGACATTGTTTACAGTACACCTTGAGGGTCATTGAAGGATGAGAACTGCACGTACTTCCAGTTTGGGGGTAGTCACCAAGTGTCACTCCTGAAACTCTCTCACAAAGGTTTGTAACCAGGTGGTTGTCAGGCAAACCTGCGACCCCCTGGGGTGGCAGCCTTACCTGCTGACGACAGATTGGACACTGGATGGCCCCTCCCCTCCCTGCATGGTCCTGTAGACAGTCCTGACAGAAGGTGTGCTGACAGGGCAGCACCTTGGGCCTGGTGAACAGCTCCAGGCAGATGCTGCAGGGCAGTTCCTCACAGATTTGTTCCCTCAAAGTTGATGGTGCAGCCGCCATAATTTTGCTTCCTCACAAGTAACTTGTTTGTGTCACCTAATGTCAAAGTCCAGGTTACATTATTTGATCTTGCAATGGCTGACACAATGGTACGTATAATGAGCCTGAGCTAAATGTCAATAAAGGTATTTTGACCTTTGCCAGAAAGTTATGCCTTCGGTGGCATTCGTGTGTGTGTGGGTGTGCGAGTGTGTGTGTGTGCAAGTGTATGTGTGTGCGAGTGTATGTGTGTGTGTGCGAGTGTGTGTGCGAGCATATGTGTGTGAGTGTGTGTGCGAGTGTGTGTGTGTGTGAACACGATAACTCAAGAAGGCTTAGATGGATTGCCTTTGTGTTGAGGGTAGGTCATCAGTAGTTCTTCATGTACTGAAATATGTTGTTGTGTATGGATAGGATGTTCCTTTGTCAGCTCACATATCCTTTCAACACATTTAATACAACATTTCATATTGTTTTATAGTAAAGGTCTTTATTGACACCTCATTTAGTGAAGGAAAACACTTTTGTGAACACAACTCTTGTGAACATAACAATCTTAGTGAATGTGTCCATACACAATTAAAGTTATAAAAGTAATAAAGTAATAGAAGTTCGCTGTTATGTCATCTATAATATGATATAAGCTGTTGGCTTACATGAATACCTGTACATATTCTAAAATATTTTCTATGAATTCACTGTGCATCTGCCTATCAGTTATATATATATATATATATATATATATATATATATATATGTATGTTGAAACAAGTTTGTATTGTCTATATATAAGTAGACTAGTCATTCTATCAAGTGGCATAAGCCACTAAATGATACAATTACTCTTACTATCCATCTGAGTTTTTTCTAAGTTTTCCATTCCTCTAACATTAAAGATACCTTGTTGGTATTTAATTCTTATTCTACCATCATTTGTACTTAGTCTATTAATAGTGCTCCCAAGTCGAATATTAAATCAACTATTTATGAAATATAACCACCTAAATTAAATGTCTGCATTTTCTTGAATTGAAACCAACACACAGATAGCACAGAATTATAATGAAGTATATAGATAGATATCTTGTCTTGCAATTAATGAGATATTTTAATATTGTTGACAGCATTAGGAAAAGGGCATGCCAGGAACAATTTTAATTTTATTCCTGGATATATAGAAAGACTATGGAAAACATAAAAAGAACTTAAAAAGATTTCAAAACTTTGGGGTAGGGGCAGAATTCGAAGATACCACTCAACTTGAGCTTTTTGCTGCTCTTCCCATAGAGAGCACAATCAAACACTCAGACAGGTCTTATTTTCATTGTAGTGCGTTTTAGAGAATAATAGTAACCCTTCCAGTGATTCCAGTTGACGCCATCAGCATACGTACTGTGAGCACCCAGATGATACAGGCCGTTTAGGTTGGCGTTGTGACAATCACCATACCACCAAGCTCCTTTATACCTCTGGGAGCAGTGTGCTGCAATCGCATCATTGTCGCTATCCTTGGTGCTGAACCTCTGTCCGTTCTGAAAGGCCATGCTATCTCCTACATATACACAGCAAAAATTAGGCTTTCATCACTACTGCAAGCAATAGCCTCCTTTTAAGACTTGTACAACATCTATATCCTCTATGGCCGGCCAACTCCCCTGGCAGCTACATTCTTTTTAGGCCGATTTATACTATTTATTCAGAGATTACCCCCGTGGTTTAACTCCAATTTCTTAGCCTGTGTTAAATCGCGAATCAGCGCTCCCCTTCAAAAATAAATGCTACCTGAAATGTCTGACCGTTTCCAAAATCATAATCCAGTTGCTTGAGTAACTGCTTTTTGGTGTATCTTATTACCTGATGAATGTCTAGCCTTCATCGACGTATACGGAATGTCTTGACAAGCATGAAAACTACCCACCTGCATCTCCACTGTACCCACCGACGGTGAGCCTGTACTGATCAGACTCATCTGAGATGCTGAAGCTGCTGTAGGCCGCGTACGCCGTGTTCCCGGTAGTATCCTCCAGGTCCACCCGCAACCCGTAGGCCTTCTGCTCGGTCAAACGGTGCAGCTTGTCGTTCCCCAACCAGAACTCGCCGTTCAGGTTGGAAGGGAAGCCGGTCTTGTAGTCCGCCCAGCCCCGGTAGAAGTCAACAGTGCCGTCCTGTCGCTTCTGAAATACCTGTGGGAAAATCGCCGCAGAGACACTGATCATGATTGGTGTTTGCAGTCATGTGACATTATGACGCAATTTGGTGTCCGCCATTTTGGTGGGTTGAAATAAAAATGTATGCGAAGTCATTACATGAGAAATGTTTCAAACAACATATTTTATGTTGGCCTGCATGGTCTGCAAACGGTAATGAATTTATTCTTTTAACACTACTGTGCTGTATGAAACTAAATTCTAGCTATATCGATGCATTTATCTTTGTATGTATGCCTTTCTGTTATCAAATTTATTTAATGGTATGGGCCTTTGGTGCCTGAAATAAACAATAAAATACAAAAGTTAATCTACCTAAACATATTCCTGCTTTTCCTGGTTATTTTGAATAACAGACTGCAAAAACCTTATTGAAAATTCATTGACAAACAGAAAATATTGATTCTCAAAGAAATAATGCACGATATAGGCGGAATTCAAGACTTACCGTCCACCCACCGCCATCGGTGTGCATGTCACAGTACACCGGGAACCCCCCGAGGTTATCCGCTGGATAGACCATGTACACTCCGCTGGGGGTCAGCTCACTGTTGTCCAGGATTTCTTTACAGTCTTTTGGCCGAGTATTGGTATCTGCTATAAATCAAAAGTATCAATCGTCAACTATCAAAAGAAAGTAACAAAAACATTGCTGCTAAACCATGGGAATACAAAGCTGGTATTGTGAATTTGCCGTAGAAAATAGCAACATTTACGACGTATGCCGACCTACTGTGTCATTTATTATTATGAATCGGCAGGGTAGCCTCTACCAGGCTTCGGGAGACGGCTGGAAAGAGTACAAATTGGTCAAATAGAGAGATTACATGCCGAGGGAGTTGGTCTGCTAGATAGAACATTTTCGGGTGCGGCAAAATGTTCTCTCTAGCAGATCAACTCCCTCGGCATATGTAATCTCTTTGGCTGATTTCTACTCTTTCCAGCCGTCTCCCGAAGCCTGGTAGAGGCTATAGGCAGGGTAATGTAATAACGTTAAATCAGTGTAGGAATTATTAAATAATTATTATCACTCTTTTTATCACCATTAACAGACAATCACGTCTTACTTGATAAGCTCGCTATGCATATATAACAAGCAGCTACCAAGACCTACAATGACAGCATCTGAATATGCACGACATATCAAAAAGTTGCAGCACAAGTAACGTATATATCCCTAAGGGGATAACATAAGAATTCAGCTGGCCAACATTTGTTACACAGAAGTCGGTAGGTAAAAGTTCGTGTACTCACCAGTATCGTTACAGCAGTCACTAACAGTGGCCATAAGCCGACTGACAGTGGCCATAAGATGGTCCATTTTTCGCTCCAACTCTGGAACCCTGGCATCAGAAGCGCAGTTGCCGCCACAGTTCATGGTAACACTCTGGCTGGTGACGGAGCAGGACTGCACCGTGAACTCGGGAGCTGGCTTCGGCGGGGGGAGGTGCACCGTCGCCGCCGGGGCCTCGGTCGTCTGGCCCCGCACAGAGAACCCACCGAGCAGGCTCAACTGAAGCATTGCCGCCACGAGGAGGTGGTTGATCATGCTGACGATTTCAGTTTATGTTTACAAACATGAAATCCTGAAGTCCTAACTAAAGGAAAGTGTCATTTGCTTGTTCTTTTATACACATGTATGTCGTCATATTTCTAAATATAAAACACCGACGTCACGGTAATTTCCAATCTTTAAGTTGTCGAGTCAGGTATTTGACCTTTCAAGAACTGACAATCGACATCTTCGCTGTCTGTTAACACCTGGACAGGGCTCGAAATGCTCTCCAAGCAGAGGTTTGGACTTTGACATGTTTTAGGCTTCTTTTTAATTCGGCTTTCTTTCTGTACTGGTATCTTTTGTGTGTGTGTGTTGGGCTTAGCCTCTACCAGGCACCGCGGATCGCTGGAAAAATAGTAGAAATTGGCCGAAATAAAGGGATAGTATACCAGAGAAGATCTCGGGCCATAGAAGCTCCAATTTGCGACCCACGGGCTGGCACAGCAAAAGATACTAGTACATGTATAGTACAAAAAGAAAACCGATAAAAAAGCCAAACGAAATACTTTATTTCCTTCTGCTCTTGTGCGGGTATCCTTGGAAATAACCTGCAGTAAACAAATTTACCTGCATCACTTTACACTAAAACTACTAGTATGTTCTTTGAAGTAAAGATAAAACTACAGACTGTTAACAAACGATATGCAATTCTTTATAAAGCTTTTCGTAGGTGGTCATAAACAGTAAAAATTAATTGGCAGTTATCTACCCAATTCACGCATGGTATTGGTTTGGTGAAATTGACATCAGAAATACCTGCACAGCTCCAATTTTACCTGCACTAACCTGCATATACCCAGTACATGGACCAGTGCAGGTTAGGTGCAGGTAGACATCAGAAATACCTGCATAGCTCCAATTTTACCTGCAATAACCTGCATATACCCAGTACATGGAACAGTGCAGGTTAGGTGCAGGTACGTAGACATCA
Source organism: Branchiostoma belcheri (assembly GCF_001625305.1). Lineage (NCBI taxonomy): Eukaryota > Metazoa > Chordata > Leptocardii > Amphioxiformes > Branchiostomatidae > Branchiostoma > Branchiostoma belcheri. The sequence goes on from NW_017804120.1 coordinate 1,611,090, forward strand.
GAAATACCTGCACAGCTCCAATTTTACCTGCACTAACCTGCATATACCCAGTACATGGACCAGTGCAGGTTAGGTGCAGATAGACATCAGAAATACCCGCACAGGCTCCGAATTTGCCTGCAATACTCTGCATATACAGTAACTATTTCGAGCCCTGTCCCATCATGCATGGTTACATTTTGGCTGGAACAATCTAAGATCTGAGTTGAACAAGCTCTAAAGCTCGCCTGTCTATTTTTGTAGAGAATGGAGTCAACTGAGTGGGGAAACCCAACAGCTCTATAACGTCACCATTTTCTTGGTAAATTACCCATAATTTGTGACGCACGAGGAAATGCCTGAGGTAAAACGACCCAATATCTCCTCTAGCCCATAGGCTATTTGCATATTAACCAATTATACAGAATGTCCTTTAGCCTCTACCAGGCTTGGGGGCGCGGCTGGAAATAGTAGAAATTGGCCGAATAGAGAGATATAACACGCCGAGGGAGTTTAGCCATCCAGCTTACAGTTTGAGGGGCCGGCAAACTGTAAACTGGATGGTTAAACTCCCTTGGCGTGTTATCTCTCTATTTGGCCAATTTCTACTATTTCCAGCCGCGCCCTCAAGCCTGGTAGAGGCTAAATGTCCTTGGCATTAACCAATACTCACACTTCACGATATTCCTCTCGTTCACCTGAGTTACATATGTCACGAGTTTGAATAGTCCTGTCATGGAAGGTATCAGAATTATTAGAATTTCCTCATTGATTATATGCAAATTATATCCTAATATGCATAAATGCAACTGGATCACTTAACTTAACCTACATACCAAAAATCACAACGATCCGTCGACCGGTTCTTAAGTTATTCTCCTTCAAAAATTTTCTAAATTAACACTCCTGCAGTTCTAGAGCAAGCAGCTTGGGGGCCCAAACTCTCGTCACTTCTTCTCGAGCCCAAGAGCTACCCACCACCCAAAATTCGTGACCCTAGCGTGTCTAGATCACAAAATTTCGAACGGAAATTTCTGTTGCAGTACCAAAACAAGTCGCCAGGGGGACAAAAATCTAATCATTTCGAGGTCTCCGTTGATAGCAGACATTTTAAAGTACGGTCTGTTCATCAGAACACAGGTTTAATACTCTACACAGAGTACTCAATAGCCCACGAAGTGATATAGATCATGCAAGCTTGTCTCAGAAAATAGCAGGTATTAATTAAGTTAATATAAACTACGTTGGACAATCTCTACAATGTAGTCTAAATTTAGCTTATTTAGATGTCATAACAAATAAGCACCAGTGAACTTTAGCATGTAACTGTAGCATGCAACTTTTATGATTTTTGCAGGTAAACATCGAGCTACCCTTGTTTAAGAAGCTTCCCTTGTTTAGATGGATGTTGGGATGGCCGTCAGAAAATGCCACGACCATTCTTCCCAACATCTGCTTGGAGATTTAAATGCCCCGAAGGAAGTTGCGCAATCCAGGTCAGAGGACACCATCCAACATGGCGGCCTCTCCAGACGGCGTGGACAAAACTGGCGAAAATAAGCCACTTTTCCGGGACCTGACGGGTGACATTGGCGACCAGGAGGCCACAGAAATAGATGACACCTTATGTATGAACTGCCACGAATCGGTGAGGACGTAGTTCTTGGTTTTTATCCTTCTTATGCGAGAAAATCGCGAGAAGTGTGGGGGGGGGCGATTGACACATGGCTGTTAAAAAAGTTACGAACATTCTAGATTCCTCCAAATTGAGATTCAAACCTCTTTTATTCCCGCCAACGTAAGACCTCACTAGCACTTGAACAATCTCAAGATTTCAAAATCAGTTTCCTAGATCTACATGCTACAGCACTTGTTATAGAAAAAAAAAACAGTCGCTGCTAATTTATGTATGACTGCGAGCAAAAGACACGTTCCAAATTTTAAGTGAAGTCAAACCATTTTGAGCTCTAAATTATGAACCACTGAATAGTAAAAGCTGTTCTCCCACTGGTCGTGACAGAGCAAAAACAGACACGCTATTTGTATCAGAGAAATTCCCCCAGCTCTTTTCAACAAGTGTAAACAATTCAGTGTACAAAATACTTCTTTAAACCAGGTTGCCTACGGCAAAAATTAGGTTGCCCATCAGAATTTTAGGTTGCCCCACCTATAAATTACTACTTTCCTCAAATTAAGTAATGTTACATACATTTTACATACCTTTGACAATATTTCTAACAACCTTTAGTTAACTAATACTAGTAATAGCCATTAATACCTAAAATTAAAAAGCATCTACAAGTGGGCATGATTGGGGGGAGGGCATTCTTAGAATTCAGGTAGCACACTGGGCTAGCGCTACCTAGGTTGAAAAACAGGTTGACCCAAGTAAAATTTGGTTGCCCGGGGCAACGGGGCAACCAGGTATTTTGCATGCTGCAAGTACAACACTTATGCATGCTACATCTTATTCTTGTAAAATATATACAGAAAACATGATATATTCATCTTTGAAATAAATCTCAAACTAATGTTTGAACTTATGTGGACTGTGTTTACAAAAATTCCTGATTTTTCAAATTTCTCTTTGAGTAAGAATTACGTTAAACAGAGCAGTAGTTTGCTGGGTTAGACCTGGTGAAGGTGAAAATTACTTTTAGTAGAAAATTCTTAAATAAGTGACTGTATTTTGTAAGGTAAATCACGTACCTCCAAATTTTCGGTGTCGACTGTACACCTTGATCACGGAGTGACCTAGTCTCGCAAGAACACGAGACTAGGTCGAGACTTGTGTGGATTGCTTTGCAAAGTTTAATTCTGTTCAATTTATAATAACCAGTGTAAATAATCCTAACTACAGGGCACCACGCGACTGTTGATGACGAGAATTCCGTACTTCCGTGAGGTTGTACTGATGTCGTTCGACTGTCCGCACTGCGGCTTCGCTAACAACGAGCTCCAACCGGCCAGTACCATTCAGGAGCAGGGGGTGAGGGTCACACTCAAGGTGGAGTCAAGTAAAGTAAGTTGGTTTTCTGACTCCAGATATTATGTTATGTTCAAAACGGCTTCATCACCATCAAAATTAAAATATTTTTTATTACTGAATCGTCAGTGATTTCTATAACTTATTTTCATATAAAAGTAGTAGCTTGTTTCTTAATGTACTGTCTTTTGGAAATATTCAAAGTAATTGACACAGACTTCTATATTCTCATGGAATTCACAAACTCCTGTCACAACTTTAATTCAAATGTTAAAACAGCCAAAAGATTATTTACATACCATAATTGTACTCTAAGTCAGTAATTATCATTGCAATTTAAAACTTACACAGTATCAATATTATTTTTTGGGGTCTGTAGATTTGTTTATTTGATTACTCTGATGTCCCGATTAAACGTACCGGTACGTTTATTTTTTTCGGCCCGAACGTCCACCCGGTACACTCTTATTAGGGACGGTACGTTTATTAATTTTTGGGAAAAAAATTGTCCATACGTACCGCACCATCAGCAAGTGGCCGGCGGCCGCAAAATTCGGCAACACGTCACAGATAAATATTTGGTCCATGATAGCGGCATTTCCCATGAATATAATGTATATTATTTATTTTTCGCCTGCTGTCCATTTTTAAGTCCCAAAACGTCTGAAAAAGCAAAAATTTGCCCACAAAACGGCGAGTAGCTAATCGACGTATTTAGCACACGGCGGCCGCAAGTCCTTGTCAAAATCGGCAACGCGGCAGAAAAATGCCTGGTCCATTTTAGCGATATTTACCATGAAAAAAACGTATGTGGTTTATTTTCCCTCTGGTGTTAGTTTTTAGGTCCCGAAACCCCTAAAAAAGTAGAAATTTGCCCACAAGACGGACGGCCGACGTGGGGAGGGCGCCTAGCGCCTGAGCAGCATGACCCGTAAAAAGTCAAAGGTCATAGGGCACCCATATTGCGCAATCACCGTAAAAGCGCCGATTTAGCTAATTTTAGGGCGTTTAAAATTGATACAATCACATTATCGATTTTTAAAAAAACAATGAGATGGAAACCAATAAAAATTTTATGCTGAATAATATTTTTTTCTTCAAAAGTTTTTTTCTTCAGAAGTTTTTCTTCTTCAGAATCCAGACTTTGACCAGACTAGACAATGTACCATACCAAATAATTATTATGTTGAAATGGATTTTGTTGTACATATACTCATTAAACCCCTATATTTGTACTTAATTGGGCTTGATTTTCTATCTCTTAAGTTAGTCAGATTTTCAACTCAAGTTGCAGGAGAAGGCTTAGCAAAGTGCATTTCAGAAGTGTAAAATGCAATAGCTTCTCCTACGGATTTTGTATTTCCCCAAAACAAGTACAATATATATATACTCATTAATTAAAGTGATATATACTCACTAATTAAATGTAACAGTGAAAGATTTGCCCATATATTGGTATTGAAATAAAGAGCACATTTTAGTATCATGCACACACAGTTCACCTGTCAATTTGGTCATTTTCCGGAGGGTACGTTTATTCCGGAGGGTATGTTTATTAGACTTTGAAGATTTGTCCGGGGGGTATGTTTATTCCGGGGGGTATGTTTATTAGGGACATGAGAGTAGCAAACTCAGAAACATATATACACTGTACATTGTCTCACTCTGATCGTAATTATAAGTATATGTGACCAATCTAAAAGCTGTTGCGATAATTAAAACATTGCACTAACTTTGTTCCACAGGATCTGAATCGACAAGTAGTGAAGGCTGAGTCTGCTTCTCTGTCTATTCCTGAACTTGACTTTGAAGTTCCACCAAATACACAAAAGGGAGGTAAGAAAATATGTACATGTAACGTTACCTATCACATAGTCTTTGTATCTGGAAAACCATTCTTTTGATAATGATTTATAATAAAAAAAAACAATGAGGAACATAAAGTACCCCATTTATGAACGTGATTCTTGACAAGCAATAAGGTTGACACTTGACTTAAACTGTGCATTACATCTGTAAGGTTGAAGGTTAGAGTTTCCAAATCTTCAGATGTCTCTCCAGATTTAAACCGGCCTACATGTTTTGCTACACATGCTTTAACCTTTGTCATCCTGTAGTACTGCCTTTTGGTACTAAGGCCCGATTCACACGATGAAAAATAAAAGTGTCGGGCGTCGTTCGACGCGCGCGCGCGCCAAGTCGCCTACGACACTTTCCCGTTTACACACAGGGACCGCAGCCCCCGCTTCGCACCGCAGCTGTGGCGGGCTGTGGCGGTCTGCGCCGCGCTGTGTCACATGTGGTGAACTCTGACCTGCCGCTACGACTGTTCGAATCCCTGATTCTCTGGTACGAGTACTTGAGGTCTCTTATCTTCTTCTGGACTTGTTTGGAGGTCCTATAATTGTATCCCTCCTGCTTCATGCCCTCGGCAATGTCTCCGAAGGCCTCCTTCTTTCTGAAAGTTTCCATTTTGCTCTGAATTCTTTCACAGTTCCACAGCCCGATCAAACAGCGCGTTTCAGCGCTGGTCCAGTTAGATCGGTTGACTTCTGCCATACTCAGCAAACAAGCAGTAATGCTTAGCAAACAATCCGTACAAAATAATCCGAAGAAACAACTAACAACAAGTAGAAATTGATAAAGAAGTGGAATGAATAGATACAAACAGAGGAGCGTGGCGTGGGTTTCAGGCTAGCGCGGGAATGAAGAAATTTGCATGACCTTCTGTGATGCGGAAATGGGCCGGGCTGCGCGAACTGCGCGCGACGCAGGTCTGTTTACATGATGTTTTTCCTCGCCGCAGACATCCCGCTGTGTGCCGCGACGCACTTGTGGCACCTCCTGAAGGTGCCACAGAAAAAACGACACAAGGCGCCGCGCGGCGGTGGCGGGCCTGTTTATACGATGGAAAAATGTGTCTTACAGCTTGCGCGCGATGCGCTGCGCGCGCGCGCGCGTCGAACGACGCCCGACACATAAAAACGACGCACATGTGAATCGGGCCTAAATCTGCATCGGTGTAATACAGGGTTAGGTAGTAATTATGTTTACCGAAGGAAAACATGTTGTTTTTGCTACGTTTCCTCTTCTTCTTCCGTTCCAAACAATGACCTCTGACCTGACTGAACCAGACTGTCTCTCATTCAGGTCTGGTTCAGGTCATTGACCATGTTGAAGACTGTCTCAGACTGTCTCTTAGGTGTTGGGTTACATAATTTTGCAATTTTATAGTATAAGTGATTTTGACTCCTGTTTGACCATATATACATGTATGACTGTGTTTGAGTAAGAATTAACAGAGCAGACCATATGCAAAGGTTAACATTATGCATTTGCTTTGCAAATGTTACTTTTCTAGTTTCAGTATTAATTGTCTGTCTTGTTCTCAGTTCTAACCACAGTTGAGGGAGTGATTGATCGAGCTGTGAGAGGGTTGGAGCAGGAACAACCAGTTAGGAGGGTAAGGATGGAGACTGGTCTTTTATTTTGTAAATAACTTTGAAAGTTGTTTGTTTTATTCTTGACATAAGTCACAAATCTATAATGATGGGGATGACTTTCGGACTAGTTTGGAGCTGTCTGTACTATCTGTACATGTATCTGTATAGCCGGTATAACCGCCCTTCAGAGCAACACACCAGCTTCTGTACATGTATCTGTATAGCCGGTGTAACCGCCCTTCAGAGCAACACACCAGCTTCTGTATCTGTATAGCCAGTATAACCACCCTTCAGAGTAACACACCAGCTTCTGTATCTGTATAGCCAGTATAACCGCCCTTCGGCATAACACACCAGCTTCTGTATCTGTATAGCCAGTATAACCGCCCTTCGGCATAACACACCAGCTTCTGTATCTGTATAGCCAGTATAACCGCCCTTCGGCATAACACACCAGCTTCTGTATCTGTATAGCCAGTATAACTGCCCTTCAGAGCAACACGCAAGCTTCGCAGGCACACGGCGCGGCAGCAGCTGGCTATATCACACAGAACAACTTATTACACCTAACTCTTGAACATCTAACTCTGAACATTGTTTAAAGCTGTCTAATAATAATGCTCGTACTGTACTTGGTGACAGTGAGTTCCACTCTGCGATAGTTCTAGGAAAAAATGAGTTTTTGAACACCTCAACCCTTGCTGTATCAAGACTGCTATACTAGTACTCAATGTCGTCGGTGGCGTAACGGTTAGAGCGTTGGACTCGGAACCGAGAGGTCCCGGGTTTGATACTCACTGTGGCCCGACTTTACAGGACTTCCCCACCTGTACTGTGGAGTGACGACCACCGAGCCTCTTAGGCTAATCTGTCTAACTGTGTGCCAAAAACACACTACGGATTTGGTGCGCCAATGTGACAACATCTGCACATTGGCCACTGAGAGCCGTAAATTTTTTTTTTTATACTCAAATGTTGTGTCTTGTTTTTGTCAGGCTATGGATCCAGCAGTTGCCGAGAAAATTGATGCCTTCATAGAGAAACTGAGAGAGCTGACAGACCTCAAAACTCCTTTCACAATGGTAGGTATAGAAGTAAATTTTGTGACAAGATGTCAGCAATTGAATATAATTGAATATAAGGCCACACCAATTTAATTTGTTGCTTCTCGGATTTTTTTCGGAAAAAATATGAAGTGACAGGGCAAAAAAACAGGAAGGCACCCCATGATAGCTGGAAATGTTACAATATGAGCCATGAAGTGAACATACCAGGCTGGTTTATAATTATAACAATAGATTTTGAACTTTTAATGAAACAAAATTGCATTGTTACATTAATAACTTAAACAACTAGGAAGAAAGGGACTTTCTTCAACCATTTGCGCCAAAATATGTCTTTCATTGAGCTTTTTGCAGTTGATTTAGAACTTAGAAGCAAATTTTTTTTTGCGAATCAGAAAAAAATGGACAGGGCGAATCCAAGAAACAACAACTTCAATTGGTGTGGCCTTAAGTACCTGTAACAAAGCTTTTTATAACTGCTGCTACGTTGATTTCTAGTTTGTTGTTCAGGTGAAAATATTACATGGGAGAATATGGTTGCATTTTTTGCATCCAACATAATAGTTACTGTATTGTGAGCTGAATATATTTGGTATTTTTTAGAAAAGTTTTTAGAAATAAACAGATGTGTACGAAAACTTTCTTGCTTACTTGAAATTTTACGAATCATCTAAATTAAAGGATTTTTATTCTCTTTTCAGGTTCTGGATGACCCAACAGGGAACAGCTTTGTGGAAAATCCATATCCTTTATTTTTATCAATTTTTTGTAAAACTTGTCACAAGTCTTGGTTTGAGTGACATTGTCTTCTCTTTAATTTTTTGAAAGTAGCTTAAAAGGCAAAAACTTCAAAATTTGCTAAGGAGTATTAAATTAAAAGTCAAATTGTGCAGCCTTCATTTTAGTACCACAGACTACTCTAAAGTTATTTTTATGTTTTTTTTTCTCTTGGCAGTTTCAATGCGTCACACATGTAAGTATATGAAAAAGTACCAAAAGAAATATTGTTGTATTTTTCCCAGCTTGCATCCAGTTCTAGAAATGATATCTATAGATGATATGAATGAATGATTGGTTATCCCCATATAGTACAACCATGAAACTACATAAACACTAAACATACAACAATTTATACACATTTTTAAAGTACGTATTTCTGAACTGACAGTCAAGCCTCAATAGACAGGATATAATACTATTGTTGGTGGCGTAAAGTTTATTACTGATACGGAATAACACAATTTCCTGCGTCTAGCATCGAAAGTATCGGTCGAGAGGTGTACAAACATTGAACTAGCACTACAACCTCTTGGCAACTTGAGGACAATACGAAAGCAATTATTGTATGCAACATGACACTTAGCTAGTACACTCGCATGAACAGTGCATATATGTTGAGGCATATTTATATCATTATATTGTCTTAAGTCTATACTTGAAAGGCATCTTTGTTTTCACTGAAATCTTCCTTAACAGTCTTACATTTGCTCCTTCTCAAGACAAGAATGTCACCTTGGTTCACTACCCCAGAACTAGAGAACAAAACATCCAACTTGGATTTCAGGTTAGTTCTTACTTTCCAACAATTTCTCCTCGATCTCTTATTCTTCATACAGTCATGTTGATTTGATTATATGGATGACATCCTCTGGGAGCCCCAGAATTTGTTTCATAGTTGACTACATTAACTGATTATTAATTTGATTTCGAACTTAAGTTACCTTATGTTACTTAATTATGTTACTTTGATAATGTCAGTGATCACTCTGATTCGAACTCAGCTTATGTTACTTAATTACGTTGATTATTTTAAATTATTCAATTTATGTTAATATTGAGTTGAATTCTGTACAATTCTGTTATAATTTTGAATTTTATGTGGACTCCAGGAAGAATAGTGGTCAGTTGAACACTAATGGAGATCTAATAAAAACAAACAAAAAACAACAACAAACAAACTGATGCATACGTGCAAATAATAAAAAAAAAAACTGGCAAAAAAAAGGTGCTTTCATTCTTAAACCCACATGGTCATGAAGGCTGAACAGATGACAAATGGTATGGGATGGCAAATAATCTACTCTTTTCAAATTCATTTCTTTACATTTTCATCTTTTTCGTTGATTTGGGCATTCTATGACATTGGTATAATTGTTTTCCAATATTTATTTACGCAACTTATGGTATATATTTGCTAATTTTGCAACTGTTCTGTACGATTTACAGCATGGTTGAAAACTTGTCATCCATATAATCAAATGAACATGGCCTAATAATGATATGTTTTATTGTGCAAAAAAATAATAATTTCTCGTTTGTATGATGTAGGCTGAAACTTCAGAAGAAGAACCTACAGACACTGACAAAGCTACAGAAAATGGAGAGGCAGAAAACTTGGCTGATGAGGTTAGAAATCTGGGTTTTATATCATAAAGAAGTATATGACAGAATGATATGACATAGACGTACAAACAAATGATTGTAGACTTTGGACTTCTAAGTGTAGCAGATCGAGAGCATGTTACATGTATGTCAAATGGCAAGCAAATACTTTAATTTTTTACATTTGATGTATAATATAGTTTGTAGAAAAAAAGTTGTTGTTGATTAACATGACCATGTAACAAAAAGCCTCAGTATGTTGTTATCTGTATGTTGCAAGTTACATGCATTATTAAGGCCACACCAATTTAATTTGTTGGTTCTCGGATTTTTTCTGAAAAAATATGAAGCGACAGGGCGAAAAAAAATAAAAATAAAAACAGGTCTAGGCATCCTATTATAGGCTTAAATGCTACAAAATGAGCCATGAAGTCAACACAAAAGGCTGGGTTAAAATTCAAACATTGAATTTTGAACTTTTAATCAAACCACTGCAATGATAGATGGGAAAACTGTAACAACTAGGAAGAAAAGGACTTTCCTCAACTGTTGGGGGGCAAAACATGAGCATTTTTCAGTTGATTCAGGACCAGAATCAAATTTTTTTTTTTTGCAAATCAGAAAAAAACGAAGAGGCGAATCCGAGAACCAACAAATTGAATTGGTGTGGCCTAAGTACTAAAAATATAGACTAGGAGTCTAGGACAGAATATGCTTAGCTTATGTTTAAGATCAGTATTAAATTTTTGTTCCCGAAGGTCCTGAGTTTCAACACCAACTGTCCCAACTGTCAGAGTCCTGTTCCAACCAACATGAAAGTTGTCGGTATCCTTTCAGTGTCTAAAGCAATGTGGACTTGATTTGATTGTTTGATTTATTTAAATTGCAACAGTGCAATACATGCGGAACAGAGGCAGCTGTTGCTGGTGTTGTGTCCCGCACATAGAAACAAATACTGAACAGACAATACTAATTTTCTCTCGAGTCTAGTGGGGAAAGTTGTGTAAAGTGCCTTTCCCAAGGGCACAAGATCGGTGGCATGTCAGGACTCAAACCCGGGACCTCTTGATTCTTGCTCCACACAACCCCATATAAAGTTTGTTCTCCCCCTAAGGAATAATTGGAAAAGTATATGCTTTTTTTCAAGTGCTAAATCACAACTGATATACTACCATAAATCACTTTATACTCTCAGTAGCAAAAGTTTGCGGCTTGAGAAAAATTTGACATGTTCATAGAACTATACGTTTGCGGTGGCAACAGGTGCAGCAAAAAGAAAGTTGGTAAATTATTTGCACTAGCACGGATTGCGGCAATGTTTGTTGTCATCTGACTGTTTACATTCTTTTTAGGAGCCTCCTAAAAATACATGTACAGTGGGCCTGGCGCAACTTATTCTCGCACTGTGCTAATTCGCTGGAAAAGCGAAATAGTAACGCTAATATGTTAACAGTTATTGAAAATAATAATCTAGATGAGAAAATTGCAATTATTTAACCCTTGTCCTGCTGACATTCCTGGCACAATATTTTTCAATAATTTCATGTCTAAATTAGATCATAGACCCCCCAATTTTTTTGCCCTGCAGTGGCATAGTTACTTCCGCATTCGTTGCGTTTCGCTGCGGTGGGATGCGTTGCACGAGAAATACCCCCAAATCGTACATATACAGGGTGCTATATAGATGGTACTGTATGTGCAGAACGACAAATGTTGCGCTCAGCAGGACAAGGGTATTAATATATGTACAGTTTTGCCACAAAAATCTTACATAATATGACTTTAACCAGGCCATCAGACATCCCATATTTCAAGCAGGTCATCGTCATGGCAACGACCTGTGACAGATGCGGTCATAGGTCAAACGAGGTCAAGTCTGCTTCAGGTGTGGCAGAGAAAGGTCGTCGGATGACCTTGAACATGACTGATCCCAGTGACCTGACAAGGGATGTCCTAAAGGTAACAAAAGTGTACTGTATATGTTCATCTTAGTGGCCACACCAATTTAATTTCTGGGTTAACGGATTTTTCTAGAAAAATAATGGAGCGGGCGGGCAAAAAAAAATAGATAAAAACAGGCCTAGGCATCCTATTATGGGCCAAAATGGTACAATAGGAGCCATGGAGTCAACACACCAGGCTGGTTCAAAATTTAAACAATGAATTTTGAACTTTTAATGATACCATTGCATTGAAAGATGGAATAACTGTAACAACTAGGAAGAAAGGGACTGTTTTCAACTGTTCAGGGCAAAAATGAGCATTTTTTTTTTGCAAATCAGAAAAAAATGAAGCGGGCGAATAAAAATAAAAACAGGCCTAGCATAGGCATCCTATCATGGCCCAAAATGGTACATTAGATCCATGAAGTCAACACACCAGGCTGGTTCAATTTAAGCAATGAATTTTGAACTGTAACAACTAGGAAGAAAGGGACTGTTTTCAACTGTTCAGGGCAAAAATGAGCATTTTTTTTTTGCAAATCAGAAAAAAATGAAGCGGGCAAAACCGTTAACCAAGAAATTAAATTTGTGTGGCCTTAGGTTGACTAATTAAGCCCTTGGCCCAAAATAAAACAGCTGTACGGCCACAGCAAGTAAATTTTATGGATGACATCCTCCACAGACTCCAAATCTAATGTGAGCGGGCGAAAAAAAAATTGGTGGGCAAAATAAAGAAGATTTCTTGGTTTTCAAATTTTGAGGTCATACTCAGATTCAAAAGCCTTGTTTAAGATTGAGGCAACTAAAAAAAAAATGATATCACAACCAACAGGTCTTTTATATTCCAAATACTGTCTTGCTGCACTTCTTGATGTTTTCATATATTTTGACCCATAGAAAAAAAGGCAAAAGAAGAAAGTATTTTGTTGTACCAAATGTCATGACGTTCGGTCTGAAAATCAAGCTAAAAAGGTACTGTAGTGTAACAATGTTACTAATATTTTTTTTTTTTAACCAAATTTAACATCATTTTTCCCCATTAACCGGGGGTTAGACGTGCTTGCACCAGGTACAAGTCTTTTTTTGAAGCAGATTTTTACGGCTGGATGCTCTTCCTAACCGTTAACGCCAACCCAAACCCTAGTAGGGCCCAGGAGCCCTCTAACTGAGGGGGGAAATATGCGTAAAGTGCCTTTCCCAAGGGCACAACGTCTGGGTGCAAGTCCGGACATGTCTGGGTCCAACCCTGGGGATTGAACCTGGGTCTTCTTGCTTGACAGTCGGACGCTCTGTCCACTACACCACACACCACACAGACGCCACATATGTTTTAGACAATGGATTACTAGTATACCCTAGTATAAAGTGAAGTAATTCTATGTTTTTAACTCCTTCATATTTTGTTCTCTCTATTGTCCAGTCGGAGACGTGTACTGTCAGTATTCCTGAACTTGACTTTGAGCTGAGTCTGAGCTACGGGATCGGAGGAAAGTTCACCACACTAGAGGGGCTCATCATCAATATCAAGGAACAGGTCGGAATAGATTCTTTGTGAAATCTGTACATTTTTCACATTCCTAGTGGCTCAAGCTCATGTATGTATTTGTGCAGTGTGTTTTTTTATGAAGTAACGCCACACCGCCTTAATTTTATGGATGACATCTGCGCGTGCATTGATTTTCGCCTGTTCTCAAAAAAAAATAAAATAAAAAGATTACATCCTCCGAGGCTCTGGCCTGGCTCTAGGCCTGGGTAGTTCATTTTAGCTAGCTACAATACGGAGCCGGTGGTAACTCTGGAGGACGGCACCCAGGCTACCAAAGCTCCACGACTCAACTTGAACTCAGTACATACGTACAGTGCCGATTCATGAATTCCGGAAAAAGCCAGCATATGCACGTGCCGGCTTGTCGTATACGTCGCTAAGGCCACACCAATTTAATTTCTTGGTTAACGGATTCGCCCGCTTCATTTTTTTCTGATTTGCAAATAAAAATAAAAATTCAGAATCAACTGCAAAATGCTCATATTTTGCCCTGAACAGTTGAAAACAGTCCTTTTCATCCTAGTTGTTACAGTTATTCCATCTTTCAATGCAATGGTATCATTAAAAGTTCAACATTCATTGTTTAAATTTTGAACCAGCCTGGTGTGTTGACTTCATGGCTCCTATCGTACCATTTTGGGCCATAATAGGATGGCTAGGCCTGTTTTTATTTATTTATTTTTTTCACCCGCCCGCTCCATTATTTTTCTAGAAAAATCCGTTGACCAAGAAATTAAATTTGCGTGGCCTAAGGACTGCTGTAAATTCACAATACCAGCTTGGTATTCCTGTGGTTTAGTAGCATTTTTTTTTTTGGCTGGAATTTTTCTTTATTCGCCCGCGCGCACTAGTTTGTGGGTCTTCAGAGGATGTCATCCATAAAATTATTAAAGTCGGTGTGGCCTAAATCGTACCTCACCACTAGTGTTCATGTTGACTGATATTTCTTGCCCAGCTGGAGATGAATGCCTTCTCCTTGGGAGACAGTTCCACGGCTGCTGGGAGTAGCAAGATGAGAGACTTCCTGGCAAAACTGACGGAGGTGGGTGGGATCATCTAATGCCTGCTTCTTTCGTTCATTTTTATGATCATTCATTCATTGAATTTCATTCTTTCACTCATTCCTTTCCATTCCGTTTCTGCTTCTTTTGCTCATTCTTTGTGATCTTTAAATTCATTGAATTTTATTTTTTCACACATTCCTTTCCTTTCCATTCTTTATTCCTCCATCCTGGGAGAGTTTCTTGAACTAAAATACATGTACATATAGTACAACTGTACCAGTAAATGCAGCTACATGTACTTCTCTCACATAACAAATTACTAGCCTTAAAACTCTGCGTCTTTCTCACTGAATGATCTACACAACATCATGTACATGCTCTACTGCTAGTACTGGGTCCTTAAATATACCCACAAGTCTAAGGGTTTTTATTTCAAAGCATTGAAACACAAGTCCTTGTACACAAGGTACTAGACTAAGTGTAGGGGCCCTCGGGTGTTTCTGACGGTTGGTCATACAGTGATGAAGTGTGCTATAGATATGGCCCTGATTTTCCCCCTTCCTTTCTCACATGCAAAATCTGTTACACTTGTAGATTGTAGTCTGGATTCATGCTGTACTCCCACATGTGTGACTTGGGAAACTTCTGTAATGGTTAAAGTTAACCACCACATATTTTTTCACAGATTGCCGAGGGAAAGAGACTGGTTCAGATTCAACTGGATGACCCAGCTGGTAACAGCTATCTTCAGGTAAAACCACTTTCATCAATTTGTGCAACTAATGGATATCCCAAGAAAGCATCAAAGTATCATCAGTGATATTACATTGTTTTTAATTAGTAAATGAATGAATGAATGACTTTATTTCAGGATACATGTATCCCCATAGTACAAAGTTTAATATAAAACCACATAAACACTAAACATACAACAATTTATACACATTTTAAAAATACGTATTATCTGAACTGACAGTGAGACCTCAATAGACAGCATATGATACTATTGTTGGTGGTGTAAAGTCTATTTAATAAAAATTAAATGAAGGAATAACACAATTTCCTGGGTCTAGCATCGAATGTATCGGTCGAGAGGTGCACAAACATTGAACTAGCACTACAACCTCTTGACAACTTAAGGAGAATACGAAAACAATTATTGTATGCAACACGACACTTAGCTAGTACACTCGCATGAACAGAGTTCCATAACTGGACTCCAAACAACTGAGAACAGTAGGACATAAACAAAGTCTTTTTCACAACGGGAGAACAATGATAGAATTTACGATTTATACAACTACAAAAACTGACCCCTATGGCCAAGTGACCACTATACAGGGGTGACTGCTAGTACAGGTTTGACTGTATATAGATACAAAACCACTGTTCTAGCCAGCGTCCGTCTTTCTGTCATTTGACAGAATTTGCTGTGCACAATGTACAAAATTTTACATAATTCGTCATCTTTGATGGCCAAAAATCGGTGTGTAAAGAGATGGAAATTTTGTTTCAAAGAGTCAAGATTTCAAAACTTTTCAAGGGAAGCATGCCCCCAGATCCCCTTAGGATTGTATCTCAACATGATGTTACATGTTCAAAACAAAATTGAGACGATGAAAAAAAAATCAGGCTGACTAGAACACTGGTTCAAACAATGGTGAACTGTTTATTGTTCTTGTGTAAAAAAAACCTGTATTATCAGTAGTTTTCATGCTTCCTTTACAACAAGCAACTTATGACTAGCTGTTCTGGGAGTAAAACTGGTTTCAGGTAGCATATATTTCCTGCTCACATAATTAGTAATATGTAATCAGTTACCTAATACCAGCCCAGAAGAGAACAAGAAATAGCCATGCCTTCAAGTACCAGAGTTATCAAATTGGATTGAGGTGTTCAAGAACTCGTTCTTTCCTAGAACTATCACAGAGTGGAACTCGCTGTCACCAAGTACAGTAGGGGCATTGTCATTAGATAGCTTTAAACAAAGTCTAGAGTTAGATGTTCAAGGGTTAGGTGTAACAAGTCGATCGGTGTAATGTATCCAGCTGCCGCCGTGCCGCATGCCTGCGAAGCTGGTGTGTTACGCCGAAAGGCAGTTATACCGGCTATAAAGATACAGAATCTGATGCAGATACATAAGTGACCAAAATGTTTTTTTACAGAATGTTTATGCTCCAGACCCTGACCCTGAACTGGTTGTCGAAGATTACATAAGGACTCATGAGCAGAATGAAGACTTGGGGTTGAATCAGATGAAGACTGAAAACTATGGAGAAGACAGTTGATGAAAATTGATGTGAAAAATGGAAAATGGTTTAAAGTTTTATTAATGTTATTCCAGATTTTTTTCACAGACTGGCAGTACTTTATGTTCACGGTTTTCATGGTCCATCATGTATCTTAAACTTATTATTACTGTTATCAAATCATTTGAGGACATGTTAATTTTTCTCAGGCCTTGAAATTTTTTGACCATAAAATTAAGGCCACACCAATTTAATTTCTTGGTTAACGGATTTTTCTAGAAAAATAATGGAGCGGGCGGGCGAAAAAATAAAAACGGGCCTAGGCATCCTATTATGGCCCCAAATGGTACAATAGGAGCCATGAAGTCAACACACCAGGCTGGTTCAAAATTTAAACAATGAATTTAGAACTTTTAATGATACCACTGCATTGAAAGATGAAATAACTGTAACAACTAGGAAGAAAAGGCCTTTTCAACTGTTCAGGGCAAAATATGAGCATTTTGCAGTTGATTCTGAATTTTTTTTGCAAATCAGAAAAAAATGAAGCGGGCAAATCCGTTAACCAAGAAATTAAATTGGTGTGACCTTAAAGACTAATTATAAGTGAATTACAGTATTTTAACTTTATCTCAGGTGCCAATAAGATGAGGTGAGGCTAACACAGTCGGTAGAAAGTTAGAAACAAGCTTCTTTCAGGAACTGATATTTCAAAATTTGTAAGTCTTGTGCTGTTGATGGATAATCTGTACTGCCAAGTTGCTGAAAACATCAGATTTCATGATGACAAATCCTGTAACATGGACAGTACTGTGAGGGTTATTTTTCGAAAGATTGGGGATAGTGTGATACAGTGGTGATAAATGGTTTCCTTGCCTAATAAACAAGAATTCGGAGATCTCATACCTCCATGAAATATATGAGTTTTCGTACGTTTTTGTATTTGTCTCATTGAATATGGAAATAATGTCGTAATTAGCATTATCTAGTTTAATTTATGGTTTTCTCAATTCAAATGATAATATTTTTTGTGTAAAATTTCTCTCCTTTGTCATACTTCATTTCAATATGTCCTCATTAATTATGCAAATGGTTCACACCACTTATTCCTGACAGGAAGTCAAGCATGTTCAGGACAAAAGATACAAAAACCGGAAGTTCTGCTGCAGTACCAAGGTCATCCACCAGGAGGCCCATATTTGACCTTGACCTTTGTCTTCCTAAGACCTACCAGCATACCAAATTTCATCACAATCCATAAAGGCGTTATGAAGTTATGCTGACTACAAATGTGTGGAAACACAAACACACACACAGACAGACAGACACGCCAATGACAATACCTCCATTTTTCATGGAGGTAATTATCAGAAAGATCTGTTAGTATGTACTAAGTTTTCCATGAACTGTGTATGTATGTATGTTTGTGCCAAAGTGTATCTGAATGCGTGTGTGTGTGTGTTTGTGTGTGTGAGTGTGTGTGTTTGTGTATCTGAATGTGTATGTGTGAGTGTGTATGTGTGTGTGTGTGTGCGTGTGTAAATTTGGGAATTCCTTCTAAGCCCTAACAATGATGCTTCATTTGAATAATAAAACATATCATCTGATCTAACGTAGAAAAGCTTGAAGGATCCTAGAGAACAGGTATTCAGCATTGTTAAATACCAGGGTTACACCACCTCAGTGATATGAATCACAAGCGACACCTAGCGCTTGCAAGTATCAGGCTACTAGTAATTCGGCTCGTACAGCTTCAAAACTGATTTTTTTTTCTCGAAATGCAAGACGACTGCTGATTACTGAACGGTGCACCATGAGTTTGACGGTAGGGTGTGGGGATATGGTTTTGTCACCTGGTCTTTGTCCCGCCGTTTTGTGAAACAGGACAGCAACCAAACTGTAGAGGATGTGCGCGTTGAATAAATTCCGGTAGGGGGCGCTCGCACGCGGTCT
Organism: Branchiostoma belcheri; assembly: GCF_001625305.1. NCBI lineage: Eukaryota > Metazoa > Chordata > Leptocardii > Amphioxiformes > Branchiostomatidae > Branchiostoma > Branchiostoma belcheri. Next base: position 1,629,639 of record NW_017804120.1, read on the forward strand.
GTTTTTGAGTTTTTGAACAAACGATTTTAACAAAATCGTTGATGTTAACCCAAACTCGTGCCATAACCCAATAAGATTTGACGCACCACAATCATCAAAATTATTTCTGTTTTAATCAATCAATAGGCTTTATTCACTCTGGAAGAATGGCAAAGCAAATGGCTCTACATAATGTCTAACATTCACTGAGCCAAATGAACCGTACACGTACTGTATACATGTGAGGTAATGCGTTGCCTTTCAGTCTCAGGCGATATATACACAAAGGCTATTGACGTACAAAGCCGTGGGCAAGTTAATAAGTAACGAAACACTGTTCATGTAGGTATGGCAGGTGGAACGATCCGGCAGTGAAACAGGAAAAGTTCCGCTTGAGTCAGAGGGGAAACCCAGAACTCTCACCAGTACAGGGAGGAACAGGCAAGTCTCAGTACCCCGGGTAGGTTCACAGCTGTGGAGTCTCAGACATCGAAGTGAGATTTAGACACATCTCAGACATCCAGGTGAGCTTTAGACACATCTCAGACATCCAGGTGAGCTTTAGACACATCTCAGACATCCAGGTGAGATTTAGACACGTCTCAGACATCCAGGTGAGATTTAGATACGTCTCAGACATCCAGGTGAGCTTTAGACACGTCTCAGACATCCAGGTGAGATTTAGACCCGTCTCAGACATCCAGGTGAGCTTTAGACACGTCTCAGACATCCAGGTGAGCTTTAGACCCGTCTCAGACATCCAGGTGAGCTTTAGACCCGTCTCAGACATCCAGGTGAGATTTAGACACGTCTCAGACATCCAGGTGAGATTTAGACACGTCTCAGACATTCGAGTGAGATTTAGACATTTTGCAGACTTTCAGGTAAGACACGTTTCAGACATTGAAGTGAGATTTAGACACTTTCTCAGACATCCAAGAGAGATTTAGACACGTCTCAGATATCCAGGTGAGCTTTAGACACGTCTCAGACATCCAGGTGAGCTTTAGACACGTCTCAAACATCCAGGTGAGATTTAGACACGTCTCAGACATCCAGGTGAGCTTTAGACCCGTCTCAGACATCCAGGTGAGATTTAGACACGTCTCAGACATCCAGGTGAGATTTAGACACGTCTCAGACATCCAGGTGAGCTTTAGACACGTCTCAGACATCCAGGTGAGCTTTAGACACGTCTCAGACATCCAGGTGAGATTTAGACACGTCTCAGACATCCAGGTGAGATTTAGACACGTCTCAGACATCCAGGTGAGCTTTAGACACGTCTCAGACATCCAGGTGAGCTTTAGACACGTCTCAGACATCCAGGTGAGATTTAGACCCGTCTCAGACATCCAGGTGAGCTTTAGACACGTCTCAGACATCCAGGTGAGCTTTAGACTCGTCTCAGACATCCAAGAGAGATTTAGACACGTCTCAGACATCCAGGTGAGCTTTAGACACGTCTCAGACATCCAGGTGAGATTTAGACCCGTCTCAGACATCCAGGTGAGCTTTAGACACGTCTCAGACATCCAGGTGAGCTTTAGACTCGTCTCAGACATCCAAGAGAGATTTAGACACGTCTCAGACATCCAGGTGAGCTTTAGACACGTCTCAGACATCCAGGTGAGCTTTAGACCCGTCTCAGACATCCAGGTGAGATTTAGACACGTCTCAGACATCCAGGTGAGCTTTAGACACGTCTCAGACATCCAGGTGAGCTTTAGACCCGTCTCAGACATCCAGGTGAGATTTAGATACGTCTCAGACATCCAGGTGAGATTTAGACACGTCTCAAACATCCAGGTGAGCTTTAGACACGTCTCAGACATCCAGGTGAGATATAGAAACGTCTCAGACATCCAGGTGAGATTTAGAAATTTTGCAGACTTTCAGGTAAGACACGTCTCAGACATGCAGGTGAGATTTAGACACTTTCTCAGACATATTTTAAGATATACCTTAGCAGTTTTAGTTGATTTAGCGACCACGCCATACTAAACAGAGGGCAGTGAACCATGATGTAAACATATCAGGTAACACATGGCCTTTCAGTTCCTGGTTTCTGCTTTCGCAGGGATACAAAAGACTGGTTATAACGTAAACATAACTCAGTGGAAAAAAAACAGGCATTGAAAATAGCTGTAAATTCCCCTGAGTCAGAGTATAGAGGGGGCCTTTTCTTCAAAAGACATTCGAGTTCACAGCTCTCTGTGTGTGCGTGCGTGTTTGCGTGCGTGCGTGAGTGCGTGCGTGTGTGTTTGTGATTTAACACGAGAACCCAAGAAGCTTTGGATGAATGGTCATGAAACTTGGTTTTTAGGTAGATCTAATGATGAGACCTCGAAATGGTTAGGTTTTGGGCCCCCTGGCGGCTTGTTACCTTCGCCAAGAAGGTTATGTTTTCGGTCAGCGTTTGTGTGTGTGTGTGTGTGTGTGTTTGTGTATGTGTGGTTTAGCAAGATAACTCTAGAAGCAGTGAATGGATTGGAATGAAACTTGGTAGGTGGGTAGGTCTTCATGAGACCTAGAAATGATTAGATTTTGCCCCCTGGCGGCTTTCCTAGGTACTGCAGCAGAACTTTCGGTTTTGATATCTCGTGATCTGGACATGCTAGGGTCACACATTTTGGATGGCAAATAGCAGCGGAACTTCCGGCTTTGATATCTCGTGACCTGGACATGCTAGATAGATTTGAATGGTAGATAGCTCTTTTACTCGAGAATAAGTCACATGAGTTTGGTTTACTAAACAGATCTTGATAGTTCTAGACCTGTTGTTGGTTGTAAGTACTAGTAACTTTCCTTGGAGCTGCAATGACCCTTTTCTGCGTCTACATTGTAAAACTCAGCAACTAATGGAAAGTCAGTAATGCATGTTTAGACACACCATAACAATACAATCATGTAGTTGACCGTGGCATTGTTGAGGGGCAGTACAAATGTGCACTGAGTCATACAAATACCCCCCCCCCCAAATAACACAACTGTTCTGAAATACAATATTTCTGCTTTAAAAAAAGGTTATTCATCAGGATAAAAGGAGAAAATGTCTGACACCCACATCACCAGCCTAGTAAAGAGGCTACAGGACTTGGAGCTGTGCCTAAAGAGCCAACATGGGCAAGAAGTCGGGTATGAACGGGCTTTGAGAGAAGCCATTTTTGAAAATGATGGCTTTACAGAGGTAGAAGTCTTGAAAAGTCTTGGAGACCTGCATCTTGAGAAAGCCAAGCTCAGTAAAGATCCAGCAGAGTTTGACAAAACTGGTGGCCTGTATGCTGCTGCCCTAATGCGATGCACAGATCCAGACATGGGAGAAACACTGGAACATCGTATTAGCTACATGGCGAAAATCTCCAGACAACTGCTGCAGGGGTACTGTCCACATTTCCTGTGGTTGTCACCAAACTACTGGGGTACTGCTGACAGTAATGTCTTAAGGGTGGCAGAGATTTGTGACAAACTGGACAGGGGTGTCAGAAATTCCTTAGAAAAGACTTACACAGAAGCATTAGTGATGGCAATTGAGAACAGTGACATGTTTTTGGAGCTTGAGGTTCTAAAATCCCTCGGAGATTTCAACCTCGAGAAAGGCAAGATAACCTCTGATGTATCCCAGTTCTCCAAGGCAGCTGCGATGTACAAGAAGGCCCTGCAGCTGACAACATGTGTGGATAATGAGATAAGACTGACTCTGATGCATCGCATTAGATACATGGGCTTGGTCAGGGAAACAGTGGAAAAGGTCAGTTAACTTGGTTGTTTTTCTTTATGTGTACTATTAAGTGCAGTAGTGGTCGTTTTGTGACGTGTAAAATGCTAAAGCCTAACATATCATGCTACTTCACCATGTGTACAATTATTTACATTAGATATCACTGTATGATAAAGCACAATATACATGTACACACGGACATACATGATACAGACATTATAAGAAATACAAACACATAAACACATGGACATGGACACACGTATACATGTATGCACTCATCACACACACACACACACACACACATGCATGCATATGAAGACATATGTATACAAGTATGTAGATGTCAACAAATGTGTCTTGAATTATGCAGAAACCATCACTAAAGAAAACACGACCAAGGAAACCAAGCCCAAACAAGGGACACCAGTCCAGGTACATGACAAGAACTGGCATCACCCAAGGACAACATTCCTATCCAGACATAGACAGAACAAGGTAGGGGAAATTTACTAAGAACAGTTAATATGAAGGTAACTTTTTAAACTAGTTATCAATTCTGCAGATAACATAATAACTTTAACATGACAGTTCAACACAATATAACACAATTTTAATCAATTACTTACGTCACGTATCAGTAAAGTCTCGTGTGAATAAGGTCACGTGTTTGTAAACCATAACTCTCGCGAGATCACGTTGTGAAGTGATTGGTCATTAATTATCCTGATAAAGGCGACAGTGGTCGCTGAAAATTTGATCTCTAGATCTGTTAACCGTGTGTTGGAATAAAGTTAAACGTTTTACTATGATTACTACCAACACAGATGAACTTTCATGATAATCACAATTTTGTTGTTTTGCAGTAAAGCCAAAGAACCTGGAATGACCAGTGCTGCAGCTGAAACTGTTGTAGACGAAAGCTTTGCGGACACTCAGTGAGTAATACGGTACATAGTGTAGATAACTGGTTTGCTTTTCATTACTGGCCGGATATTTACCATTGATTGACTTAAAATGTTCATGTGCTCAATGGATGACGCCACTAGACTCCCAACAAAAATTGATCTTTTGTTTGAAGGCAGTACAAAGACCACATCAAAAAAGGTGAATCCACCCTTGCCAAGGCAGACCTGGACTCAGCAGAGCAGCATTTTGCAGCTGCACTTAAGACAGTACACGTGAGAGGTAAGGAAAAACCTTAAAAGTTATAAGCATAAAATTAAAACTGAGGACAAACAGTCAGTTTACAGTGACGCCAGAACGGCCATGATTGAAATAATGCAAAGAAAAGAGAATCATAGATCATTATATGCCCTTTCATGTTTTTGCCCTTTCATGTAATAAATAAAAAGAGCACAAGTCTGCTTACATTTAATTGGGCTGATAACTCAATATACCCAAACTACATTTTGATTATGCGAAGTAGATTTTGGAGCTTAAAAATGTCAAGTGCGAAAACCTGAGATATGGAATCCACAACATGAAGTTGTTTCCCACAAGATCCAACAGCCCAGCAGTATCAGAGAGAGGTGGAGCCACTATGCAAGTTGGGGGATGTCTACAGTAAGCGAGGTCAGCAGACAGGGGACGGGGGAGACTTTGTCAAAGCAGCAGCACTCTACAATGCTGCAATAGCCAGGTCACAGGATCAAGTCCTCAATGGTAAAATAGCAATAGCGATGAAAGAAGTGATGAAGTTGTTTCTTAAATGTATCGTAGATATTCACTGTGAAGCTCAGGATAACACAGAAAAGCACAAGAAACAGCTGAAGGAGATGCGGGACCAGATCAAGCTGGAGATGGAAACCATTGACCAGCAACTGGATCCCTATGTACATGATGAGGACGACCCATGTGTCAAAGAGATAGAGGCAAAACGAGCTCAGGCTGTTAGGCAGTTGTTTGATAACATTGCACAACAAAGGAAGGAGTTCATCAGTCTGCTTGTAGAAGAGTGTATTGGGTTAATGGGCCCCCCTCCCTGTAAGTATACACTGTTAGGTTTGGGTTCACAGGCCACAGGACTGGTAACTCCATACTCAGACCTGGAGTTTTCCATCTTGGTAGAAGAGGAAATTGAAGAATATCTTGTGTATTTCCGCAACCTAACCCACTATCTACACCTCAAGGTGGTTAATCTGGGAGAAACCATTGTCCCAGCACTTGGAATAAAATCTCTCAATAACTTCTACTCTGAGGATCCCATTGACGACGACTGGTACTATGACTCAGTTACACCGCGTGGGTTTGCATTTGATGGCTCCATGCCAAAGGCAAGCAAGACTCCACTGGGCAGGCAGGGAACTGAGAACAAACCACCCAGTGAACTCATCTGCACCCCTGAAAACATGGCTTTAAAACTACAACAGGATGTCACACTATATTTGAAGGAAGGATATCACCTTTCAACTATCTTGAGAAACCCATGCCTGATAGCAGGGGACCAGGATTTGATCGGCACATACATGGCCATCACTGAGAAGATACTACAAGCTGAAGGGGGTAAAATGATTCAAGAACTGGCACAAGAGATACGCAAGGAAAACATGGAAAGGATCAGCAACAAGGAAACAATAACAGCAAGGCTGATTGATGTTAAGAAAGGACTCTATCGCTTTCCAGCTTTAACAGTGGACTGTTTGGCGCTGTCTTCGGGCATCATACCTACCACAGTTTGGAAGACAATAGAAGATATGGGAAAACAAGAAGTGATCAGTCCCAACAACGCACACCACCTGACAGTGATCACCAGCATCTCAGCAGAACTCAGGCTTAGAACATACATCGCAAATGGTGGACAGAAGGAAAGCCTATCAGCTTTGGCCTCAATGGAAACAATGCACGGACAGAAATCATCCCTACAGACCAGCAATACAGATGCATTAGTACCAGTTTTCCATGTACCAAATGACCAACAGCTTTTCAGGTACTATTATACAGCAGTTCCTCTGAAAAGTGCTCTACAGGAATGGTCTGAGAAGAAGTCTGCTCTTAACTCATTCTCTGATTTCTATGACAATTCCCCGAGGGTACAAGGAAAGATGTATGATGAGTTATGCAAGTATGAACAGGCCATCAGCTGCTACCATGAGGCCCTAAAGAAAGATGATGGCAGTGACACTGATGAGAAAGCTGAGCTGCTAGAAATTATTGGAATTGTCTATCGCAAGGTGGGTGAGTACAGTAATGGAGCCAGTTATCTTGAACAAGGATTGCAAAAGTGGATAAGTATATATGGTCAGGGTACAGCACATCCTGGAACTGCCACCTCACTCCTCAACCTTGGGACAGCCTGGAGTGACCTGGGTGATCACAGAAAAGCAATCAGATACAATGAAGAGGCACTGCAGATGTTTAGGACTCTCTATGGTGAGAACAAAGCACATTCTGGTATGGCTGACTCACTCAACAACCTGGGGGGAGCTTGGTGCCATCTTGGTGATTACAAGAAAGCAATCAGCTACTTTGAACCTGCACTAAAGATGCACACGAGTATATATGGTGAGGGTACAGCACATTCTGACACTGCCATCTTACTCAACAACCTGGGAACAGCCTGGAGTTCACTGTGCGATTACAGAAAAGCAGCCAGCTCTTATGAAAAGGCACTGAAGATGAACAGGAGTATCTATGGCCAGAATACAGCGCATCCTGACATTGCGTACTTACTCAACAGCCTTGGGACAGCCTGGCACCACCTGGGTGATTACAGGAAAGCAATCAGCTACCAAGAACAGGCACTGCAGATGTATAGGAGTATCTATGGTCAGAACAAAAGACATCCTGACATTGCCAACTCACTCAACAACCTTGGCTCAGCCTGGGAGAATCTATGTGATTACGAGAAAGCAATCAGCAATAATGAACAGGCACTACAGATGTACAGGAGTATCTATGGTGAGGGTACAGCGCACCCTGGTATTGCCACCTCACTCAACAACCTGGGCTCAGCCTGGATTGGCCTGGGTGATTACAGAAAAGCAGTCAGCTACCATGAACAGGCACTGCAGATGCTCAAAGATGTCCATGACCGGGGTTTACCGCATCCTGACATTGCTACCCTACTCGGCAACTTGGGGTTAGCCTGGAGGAACCTGGGTGATACAAGGAAAGCAATTGGCTACTACGAACAGGCACTGGAGATGGAAACGAGTATTTACGGTCAGGGCACAGCACACGCTGGCATTGCCGGCTCACTCAATAACCTGGGTGGAGCCTGGCTTAGCCTGGGTGATTACAGAAAAGCAATAAGATACTTTGACCAGGCGCTGCAGATGCACAGGAGTATCTATGGCCAGAATACAGCACATTCTGATACTGTCACCTTACTCAACAACCTGGGGTCAGCCTGGTACGTTCTTGGTGATCGCAAGAGAGCCCTCAGTCTCTGCCAAGAAGCCTTGGCTATGGCAAAGCAGGTTTTCTCTCAGGATGAACATCACCCAATGATAGAAGCCACTAAAGAGAACATTGCTTTGATGATGAAACTTTGAGAATGTATTCAAATTTCCATTAGTCTTGATGGAATTCGCATAATAATAGAAGCATGATACAACAGTCAATATACAAAACAATACAATGATGTCAAACACACAATACAAATACTGCATGGTGCCAACAATGCCCCACAATATAATCACAACAACACAATTAATTCAAAACAATCCGATTGCTCAAGTGCTAGTAGTACTGCTAGAATAGTTCGAAGAGACCGCTTTTGATGATCTGCCTAGTAATTGCATATGATTTTCAGACGAAACTAAATCAGAGTCACAGAGATTTGGTACCGGGTGCCAGGCCTGATAGCACGGGAAGGTCTTTTTAGGAATTTTGGGGGATTCAGGGCCCCCAAATGCACGGACAAGCAGACTGTATAACTCCATCCTCCATTACACCATCCAACTGTACAATAGGCAAATGTGATTTGTTTAGATTTGTCTACCCGTATGTACTTGCACTGTATTTTTTGAAATCGTGAGATTAAAGTCAACGCAATTTAGGAGTGCTACATGTATATACTTAAGCCAAGTTGATTGATGTGAATACATTTAAGTTTGAGGTTTGATTTAGACTACGTCAGAAACATGACAACTGTTTAGGCCCAAGCATATCTGAACGAAAGAATGAAGAGAACACTGCTTTTTATGACCTTAAACAGTTATACACTTATCTACGTTAATTTTAAGAAATAATACAACAACGTCTTACTTGTCAAGCTTTTATTATCTAGTTGTGATAAAGTTTGGTTAATAAAGATCATACATGTACATGTACTAAGGAACACTATTTTTCTAACTCTATATTATAGATAAAGCTCATGTTCACAGCTGACATCTTAGTATTGCATAACCCCTAAATGATAAACATAACAATGAAGAAAAACTTCATTACCATTCATTACCATGTTTACTCCTTCACGTTCCATTTATTTGGGTGCATCCACAAGTACCACCATGACAATTCGCCACACGTGTTAGCGAGGACCTCTAGCAATCCACGTTATTATTGCAGGTGCTTGAGCTAATTTTTCGTGCAATAATCTCGCAGACTGCTAGAAGTCGCTTTTGATCCATGGCGCAGAGAGTCATAAATATATGTATCCTTGATGCTGATTGGTTCTCGTTATCGTGCGTTTTGCGGCGTGATTGAGCCATTGGTCCTGATTGGTTAGAAACAAGGGTGACGTGAGGCTTTATGCCCAAATATGGGTAACCGATTCAAACTGTAAAGTCGCTCTACTTTTCAAGTAAACAACCGAAGTTCTGAAGGATTTCCCAACGAACAGGGGTGTTTCAGACAATTATTTCTCTCTACATAAGCACACGGGTTGTAAGAACTGCCTTTACAGAGAAAATGAGCCGACGTATGTGATTTATGAGAGTACTGGAGGCGAAAAATGCCGGCTATATTATTACAAACAGGGGAGGGGGGTAGCCATTGCTTAGGGATGGCTTTCAGCACCAAGGACAGGGATAGCTTCAGTTTCAACATGGCCTTTTCTCCATTACAACAAACAAAATATAACCACAGTGACAGAAATATACAAAGCAAATAATGACATTAACACACTCAAATTGCATTTCAGTTTAGAGATGCCCCCTGATAGAGGCGTATGCTATGGCAATAATCCCCAAGCAGCTACGATTTCACCTCCCACCATCTGCTTGGTTTCCATTCATATGGTAATGAGATCGACACGGAAAACTTCACTCCTGCAAACGATGTGACCACTTCTGCAAGCGATCAGCTGATCGCAAAATCACGTTTTGACGTATAACTCGGGAATGAAGCAACTTTGGGAGAAGACATTAAGTAGTAATGGAGTAGAGACTCCAAGGAGTATATACTGAAAACAAGGCGGTCGTTGAATGTCGAAAGTTTCATTTTTCTAAAAGTAAAAAAGCGGAAATTCATCCCCTATCACACCCCCGTTTTGGAGCCCCCGTTCGGAAAGGGCCCGTATCTCGCTAACGAAGCCTCGCTCATCCCCAGATTTGGCCATTTCGCGAGTTGGGAAACGCGATGGGCTCTTATGGGGTTTTTACTTCAAGACTTTTCTGCACTTGTTCTTGACATTAAAGCTCACCCCAGTTACCTAAATATCACGAATCTATCAGGAAAGAACCGTTTCAGTGTTGCTTCTATTAATTTTGAGACAAACATTTCTGGAACGACTTTTACGAGCAGTTGAATAGGGAGCTTTTTTGTCAGTATTTCTGCCATTTTAGTTTTGCACGAAAAGCCCCAAACCTGTAAAAACGTACTGTTCATTTGAAACCAAACTCTCATACCTTCTCCACACCAATCGAAACAGTTTCTTACTCAGTTATAATATTTTCCATTGCGTATTATACTTTTATAGATCAACTTTCTCGGTTCAGTGTGTAACGTTATTGTTAGTCGTCATTACTAGTGTATGTATATTACTTTGAATTAAAACCAAACAATAAAATAACACAATAGAAACACAATATATTCCTTGTCTATTTTAAAGTTTACCTCTACAAACACAACAAGAATTCTGAGATCTCATACCTCCATGAAATATATGAATTTTTGTAAATGTTTTTACACAGTATATTACAGTACAGAACAAAATAACACAGGCTTTTGTTTTCAAACACACAGCAGCACCTTTGGCCTGAAATATGTAGGTCAGCCTATTCCAGAGGGAACCTCATTAATCAAACCTGAAGTTATGTTGACTACAAATGTGCGGAAACACACATACATACACACACACAGACACTCCAAAAACAATACCTCCATTTTCATGGAGGTAATAACAACACCATACATGACTTGATTTTGTATCATCCTTGTATTTCCACATCTTTACATAGTTGTACAGGAATTCTCTCTTGCACACATATAGCAGGATACTGCTAAACTTCAGACAGGTTACATAAAGCCCTGCCAAATTACACTATGAAGAATTGCACATATATATAGTCAAAAGTAGATTAATTAGCCTCAATAAATATAACAACTCCACCACTTGACCATCCCCGTACCATGAAATAGACTAGTCCGGAAATATAATTATAACAGAGGACTATACCATGATTCGAAACTATGGGGTAATTGACCACATTAAATTTCAGTAATCGCAATGTCCTATATATAAATTAAATGTAGCACATTATGTAGCATAGAATCAATAATTGTGAAATAAAATGTACAGTTGAAGTAAACATTATGTCTTTCAAGCATTTTCTTTCAGGTTTGAATACTTGACATATTCCTAGAAGACCCTTCTCTCTTCGATTGTCACTATGCCCTTTTTTTAATGCAAAATTTTCTTTAAAAAAGGCAAAAGAAACAGAAAACTTACAATATCAAGTTGTCTGTTAATAAATGTTTTGGAAGCACATTGAAAATGGCAGCAGTAGTTGAAAATATTTGAACATTTAACCCTATCCAAACTGTTGAGCCTTGAATGCTTTGCAGCAATCTGTGTAGGAGTTGGTATACAAAAAGTAAACATCAAAAAGTGACCAAAAAAAAACTCCAAAAGAAAGTTCTTGGAAGAACTCAAATCTTTGAAAAACAACAACAAATAAACAAACAACAATATCTACAGATAGCCAGCCACTGTGTGCATTTGCCTATGGATACCTGTTTTGAAGTTTTTTCTTCACTTGGAAAAACTGATTTTTAACCTTTAGCATACTGAAGTAGCCGTCTGGCTACCGATTTTCTATGGTTACTGGACTATGCAGCAGGTTAAAAATTTTAGGACTTTTGCAAGGCCTAAAAGAAAAAAAAAATTTGTGTGCAGGTCTCATACATGTATCATGCCTGCCTTTTTCCTCAGCTTTCAGAGTAGTTTCTGCCATCTCAAACCCACAACCGGGATTCGAACCATGGACCAAAAGTATCGACAGTGATTAGCCTATCAGTCTAAAACACTGTGTTTACATATTCTCATTCTCACCACAAACTTCAGGATTCTCTATATCCGCCTACGGAAGTTTACAACCACATTCTATCATTTCAACTGGCTTGTAGATTTTTCGGACGCTATACATTACCCAAAGAAAGCTTTTCCCATACTTTGAACTATTCTTCATATACAGTTTTAACATTATAACATAACCTATACAGGGAGGTTGTAGCTTGTATCATATATTCACATATACAACTAAGAAGTACATGTATGTAGTTTATCCTGTACATATGCATGTACATCTCAAGACAGCTATAGAATATTGTTAGACAGTGCATTTTAGGCCCCTTCAAATGCATAGACCATATCTAGCGGTAAACCTAAAACCATCTGAGTATCTATTTTTTAGGATCTATGGCAAAGAAAACAAATTGGAACAACTATAACCACTAGAGATCTGATGCATATGAAGAGTAACATAACTCATTAATAGCTAAACCACTTACCACAGTTAACATCTCATTGGTCTACCAAGTGACCAATGATGCCATGTCACAGAACAGCAAAACTATGCTAACCAATCACAATGCTCACCTGAAGAAAGGGCCAAGCTGATTGGTTCATGCATGTGCTATGCAAATTACAATGATTTATACATGATCTAGATTGCACTTTCCACACTCTACAAGCCCATACTTTAAACAGCTAACCTTTCTTCTAACCTTTTGCAATATTTAAAACAAAAAAAAACACTTCAAATTTGGAAAGACACTGAAAATTTAGAAAATAACTTAGTCTACTAAACGTTACAGTTACTGCAACTATGACACTGTAAGTCAGGAAGCATGGCTTTTTAAATAACATGTAAATGCAAATGTAAATTCAGCAAATTAAAGTAATTGAGAATAATTTGATTTTCGAAATTTTCAGTGTTTTTGGACATTTCAAGTGATAATGTCTTAAAGAAAATAGCCTCCAGTTTAATTCAGGACTTCCAGTTTAATTCCAGAATAATTCCCATATCTTACAGCAACCTTACATGTAGATGGGCTAATATCGTAAAGTATAAGTAAAAATAATGTAAGAAATGTGGCATCTGTGTGGTGTTGTGGATAGAGCGTCCGACTGTCAAGCAAGGAGACCAAGGTTAAATCCCCAGGGTTGGACCCAGACATGTCCGGACATGCACCCAGACGTTGTGCCCTTGGGAAAGGCACTTAACACGCATTTCCCCCCTCAGTTAGAGGGTTCCTGGGCCCTACTAGGGTTTGGGTTGGCGTTATATAGGAAGAGCATCTAGCCGTAAAAATCTTGCTTAAAAAAAAAAGACTTGTACCTGGTGCAAGCACGTCTAACCCCCGGTTGGGGAAAAATGATGTTAAATTCGGTTAAAAAAAAAATACATATAATTTAAGTAGCAGCCATTGGGTATCAACCCAATTCTGTAGAATTCTGCACAGAATTCTGGCTCCAATTCCTACAATTCTGGCTCCAGTTCCCAGAATTCTGCAGAATTGGGTTAATCCTCAAGGGTGATGGGTGCTACATATTTCTTACCTATAATTTACGATATTAGCCTATCTAGACGTAATGCTGCTGCAAGATATGGGAATTAGTCCAGAATTAAACTGGAAGTCCGGAATAAAACTTGAGGCTGTTAAATTTTCTGTGGTCACTTTCTGGTCTGTTCTTGCACGGTTATTCTGACTATGGGAGTGAAGATCCACTTGTGTTCCTGTGATCTGACTCTGGATGCACACGTGGCGCGGATGTCCAGGCTGAAGTCACCGCAGCAGAAAAACACAAACGTGCAGGTGTGCTGGACACTATCACCTGGCTCCATCTGGGGACAATCAATCAATCAACCAATCAGTCAATCAATCAATCAATCAATCAATCAATCAGTCAGTCAGTCAGTCAGTCAGTCAGTCAGTCAGTCGTCAGTCAATCAATCAATCAATCAATCAATCAATCAATCAGTCAGTCAATCAACCAATAAATCAGTCAGTCTGTCAGTCGAGCAATCAATCAATCAATCAATCAATCAATCAATCAATGAGCCAGTCAGTCAATCAATCAACCAATAAATCAGTCAGTCAGTCTGCCAGTTGATCAATCAATCAATCAATCGATCAATGAGCCAGTCAGTCAATCAATCAACCAATAAATCAACCAGTCAGTCAGTCTGTCAGTGAGTCAGTCAATCAGTCAGTCAATCAATCAATCAATGAGTCAGTCAGTCAATCAACCAATAAATCAGTCAGTCAGTCTGTCAGTCGATCAATCGATCAATCAACCAATCGATCGATCGATTGATCAATCCATCAATCAATCAATCATTGGCCTAGTGCTCTAAAATTTACATCAGAAAGATTTGTACCTTTTCAATCTCCCTCTTCTGACATCCGACGCAGGCGATTTTTTCGCTGACGTTGTTTAGGACGGTCCCGTTCCACAGGTCCTGGTACGGTTGAACGACCAGCGCGCTCCCTTCCACCGCCTCCGAGGACGCGTTAGTCACCGAGACTTTCACTGACATGGGCCTTCCCATCATGCATTGCACTGGCTCCTCTGTATCGCAGGGTTTGTCATCTATTCTAACATCTAGAAAAGATTAAAAAATGCTGTTAAAAGTATTGATTGATTTTGATTTGATTTATTGAAATTGCAACAGTGCAATACACGCGGAGCAGAGGCAGCTGTTGCTGGTGTTGTGTCCTACACATAGAAACAAATACTGGACAGACAATACTCATTTTCACTTGAGTCTAGTGGGGAAAGTCGTGCAAAGTGCCTTTCCCAAGGGCACAAGATTGGTGGCATGTCAGGACTCGAACCCGGGACCTCTTGATTCCGAGTCACGCACGCTGCCATTGCGCCCCAAGACCCCAAAAGTAAAAGTCATCCAGCTGAAATACTTACACAAAGTTATGATACATCTATAATAGTTTGCTAGAAATACATACATGTGATGGACTCAAATATTAGCAGCATCTGATGCAATGTTGGCTGGCAAAATAAAAAAAAATATATTATAGATGAAATCTTTCTGATATTGACCTTGACTATCACATTTTGTTATCATCTTAAACTTGGAGCGTTTGAGATAGGCCCAAAACAAGCTACGTGAGGAGTCCCTTAATTATTTGGTACCACCAATAAATAGCTAGAACCAGTCTACGATATGAAACAAGCAACAGTTTTCCATCATTAACCACAATTGGATGAGCCGACAAGTGTGAACACATCGGGATCCAATCACGATTGCAGGCAATCCTAATTCAATTGCGATTGGATCCCAGATGTGGATTTAAAGTGAACAGGGTGTAGTACACCTACATGAGGCCACACCAATTTAATTTCTTGGTTAACAGATTTTTCTAGAAAAATAATGCAGGGGGCGGGCGAAAAAAATAAAAGCAGGTCTAGGCATCCTCTTATGGTCCAAAATGGTACGATAGGAGCCACGAAGTCAACAAACCAGGCTGGTTCAAAATTTAAACAATGAATTTTGAACTTTTAATGATACCACTGCATTGAAAGATGGAATAACTGTAACAACTAGGAAGAAAAGGCCTGTTCAGGGCAAAATATGAGCATTTTGCAGTTAATTCTGAATTTTTTTTTTTGCAAATCAGAAAAAAATGAGGCGAGCGAATTCGTTAACCAAGAAATTGAATTGGTGTGGCCTGAGGGGGTCTCTTTACTTACCCCACTGTATGGGAGAAATGCTAATGAGGTCGATGGCTTCAGGTGTCATGGGGATGCCTTCTAGGTTTACAACTCCGCATGTACCACTGGACGGGTGGGGAGGGGGGTCAAGGCACATACAGCAACAACATCCAAAACTAGAAAGGCACCGGTGGCTATTTTGAACCCTGCACACACAAACACACCTAAAACAATACCTCCTTACAAGGAGGTAACAATATACAAAACTAGAAAGGTAACATTTGCAAAGCAAACGCATAATGTTAACCATCGCATATGGTCTGCTCTGTTAATTCTTACTCAAACACATTCATATATATGGGGACAGCAGGGTAGAAATTTGACCAATTCACAACTTTCTCCAGAGTAACTCATTGCACTTTTCCAATCAAGCAATTAGTTTCTGCTAGAGGTTTAGTTATTTTTTTTGATTTAGTAACAAAACCTTCATTTCAGCACTAAGGACAGGTACAATGTAAACTACATAACCATTGGCTCTGAAGTTTAATGTAATTCAATGACTGCAAAAATATACATCCTTTCCCATATAATGCCCAGAAAAACACTTTTTTTGCATTTTTAGCAACATTTCACTTTTGAGATTAGAACCAGGGACCTTTGGTGCAAGAGAAACAGGAAGGATATCATTTTCCATATAATGCCCACAAACACACTTTTCAGGCATTTTCAGGCAATTTTAACAACATTTCACTTTTGGGATTAGAACCAGGGACCTTTTGGTGCAAGGGAAACATAAAGGGATATCCTTTTTCATATAATGCCCAGAAACACACTTTTGGGGATTTCTACTAACATTTCACTTTTGAGATTAGAACCAGGGACCTCTGGTGCAAGGGAAACAAACAGAAAGGATATCATTTTCCATCTGATGTCCACCAGAGTGGCGAGTTGTTGGCTGTACTGCTGACTCCTGGCATCAGCAGGACTGATGATGGAGATGGGAGCATCACTGCTGCACGGTTCAGGCAGGGAAAATCTCTCCACACGGACGGCAATTCTGAAACAAGATACATTGGTGAAGCACGTCAGCAGAACGCATTGCACCTGCGCGAAACCCGTAATGTATTGTACATAGCACTTCGGCAGAACATCTCACATAAGGTTGTATTCGCGCATATAAGGTTAACATCCCGTCTGTAGTTTTCAAACGTTGTGTAGAAAAAGATATCCTTTGCAACAGGCAAAATTCTGATGCAACGTTGACCAAAAGTCCACCGAAAATCGTGAACATACAGGGTTCTGCGCAGGCGCAGTACGTTCTGCCGACGTGCTCATCGGTGAAGGTTAGACATCCAGGTGATAAGATAGGCCAAAAAGCAGTTACTCAAGCAACTGGATATGATTTTGAAAATGGTCAGATGTTTCAGGTAGCATCCACTACCTTTCGTCAGTGACACTGGAGAGTTGGCAGAAAAGCAGGTCTATATGTGCCAACGATTGATTGATAACTTTCGTTTCCTTTTGGACTTTCAAAAAAAATTTGTCTTCATTTATTTGCATATCAATCAATAGCTCAGTTGACAGAGGGTCACTGAAACTTCGGCTGAATAAAACACTTGGTTGCATAAAAAAGATTATATCATACCCGGGCAGCGATAACGTTCGATAACGGGTTCCGGACCGGGCCGTACTTTACGTTCCGGGCTCCATGGCTTTCATAGAACGATTCGAACGCGTTTTGCACTAACCGCGTGCGCCGCTGTCAAAATTCAAATACCGAATCCGAACGTTGGAACTGATGTCGTTGCATCTGAGGGTTTAGGGGCACCAACTTTTGGCTCAGCTTGCATTGAAAGGCGCGTTTTCTTTGGTGGGTATGACATAAATAAAATACAACACGGTGTATTCCGCATCGCCCTCGGTCCCGGCCGTCCCGCGAGTCGGATCACCCTCCGGCCGTTGGGCGATCCGACCCGCGGTCGGGCCAATACCTCAGGCGATACGGAATACCCCGTGTTGTATTCTATATGTATTTCATTCTGTAATGTGACTATTTGTGGCATATTTGTGTTTACTGCGTACCTCTTCAGTTGTTTACTCTCGATGATGAGGTCATCATTGTCGGGGTAACTGATGACGACCTCGTGTTTGGTGACATTTTGAAGGTCAAGGGTCAAATGGCAATGTCTGGGACTAGGGGAAAAAATCAAGAAGTCATAAATTAGTTAATGAGTAAGAAAAATGAAACTTTCATCATCTATGTACTATAGAATTAAAGTTACAAAGTAATCTGTTAAAAGTACCTCTTACATTATATGTACCAGTTTGTCTAATAAATTGCTAAGAATGCTAAAAAAAAACCCCAAACCATTTTTATCTACATTGTATAGTCATGTATATTGGTCAATCAGTAACACAAATTTCTGGAATAATACAATAACACAACACCATACAAGTTGGTTATACATGTATATTAAACCTAATGACATATCATACTTCTTATAACCTTTGCATAGCGATGCTTAGCTATCTATTGTTAGTTCAAAAAGTTTTCTACTGTTCAAGTAAAAAGATAAAAACTAGAAAGATAACATTTGCAAAGCAGTTGCAGGAGTCTAAATCCTTCCTGCTATAAAATTGCAACATGATGTAACCCAACACTAGTTACCATGGTGACAGATGTCTGGTTCGGGTCATTGACCTTATTTGTTTGGAGAAGAGGAAGAAAAAACCAAGCAAAAACAATTATAGGTTTTCCTTCTGTGAAGGTTAACACACATAATAATAAGAAGAGAAAGGTGCAAGTCTCGGACACAAATTGGTTACCTAGGTGCAGGTAGTATGTTGACTTTAGACACGAGAAGTGACTGTAGTACGTCCACATGTAGTATGATGGAGGCTTGTCTGTGGTAACCCTCCTCAAAACCCTGTCCTCCTGAATATGTCAGCTTCAGAACTGCATCCACTGGCTGCAAGTAGACATCAGAGGTGGTACAACTAGTAGTCATTCACAAGCAAGTCGGCAGAACGTACTGCGCCTTTGCGAAACCCCGAATTTTCACAGTTTTAATTGTTTTTTTAGTCAACGTTGCATCAGAATGTTGCCTGTGTCTAAGCATTTGTTCCTCTATTTAGGTTTAATTTTTCTTCAATGGAAGGCTTTAGTATAACGAAACCTTCATTTCAGCACTAAGGACAGGTACAATGTAAACTACATAACCATTGGCTCTGAAGCTTACTGTAATTCACAATTTTTCTCACGGTACTTTTATGTTCATCCTTTTTGTGGTTGCAGACGATATCTTTTCTGACACAACATTTGGAAACTACAGATGGGATGTCAACCTTATACACGCGAATACGACCTTATGTGAGATGTTCTGCCGAAGTGCTATGTACAACACTTAACGGGTTTTGTGCAGGTGCAGTACGTTCGGTCCACATGCTTCATTCAACAACCTTGGCTATCAGCTGACATTCCAGGTCATGGGGTCAATGGAAGAGGCTACTAATTCACGGGGAGGCATTGTTTTTACTCTGTCATTTTATGTTTATTTCAGTTTCACAATAAGTACAATGAAACAAATATAGTGTGGCGTCGGTGGCGCAGCGGTTAGAGTATTGGACTGGGAACCGAGAGGTCCCGAGTTCGATACTCACCGTGGCCCGACGTTGTGCCCTTGGGAAAGGCACTTTACACGACTTCCCCACCTATACGGTGGAGTGACGCCCACCGAGCCTCTTAGGCTAATCTGTCTGTCTGGGTGCCAAAAACACCTTACGGATTTGGTGCGCCGATGTGACAACATCTCATATTGGCCACTGAGAGCCTTAAATTCTTTCTTCTTCTAAACAAATATAACACGAAAAACTTCTATTACTTGTAGGTATGTGATCTTTGAACTCTTGCTACTGGCTACTTCTGCCAATGCTAGTGACTTTTTCAGGGTCCTGAATGTAAAGTTGTGAGTTTTACCTGTGCTTTTTCCTCCTCGGGTTGTTGTGCCTCTATGGGTGGTACAGTCATGGCTGCTGTTCTCATAGATCTGGGTCTGGTCTGGGGGGACTTCTTGGGTGAACTGTGTCTACTACTGGGTTCTAATGGAAAAACATGACAAAGAAAACCATATATTTCATCCATACCATGGTATGGAGTGAAATATAAAAACATGAAATAGACGTTCATAACTTATGAAAATAGCATTTAACACACCATCTTGAATTCATATAATACCTTTTTACTCCACCTTAACTTTGCAAAAAGTGTATCTCAAATACGAATGCTTCGCAGAAAATGCTGTTTTTTAGTCCATATGGAAAACATTAAGTCTTCGAGTTATAAAACACAAATTTTTAGAAGATTCTTTCTTTCTTTCTTCCTCTGATGAAGAAACTATAAAAACATGAGTTGAAGGAATATGTAAGGCCACACCGATTTAATTTTATGGATGACATCCTCTGAAGATCCCCAAACTAGTGCGCGCGGGCGAAAAAAATAAAAATCCGGCCAAAAATAAAAATGCTACAAAACCACAGGAATACAAACCTGGTATAATTAATAATTGTGAATTTGGCGCATTACATAGCGACGTATACGACAGGCCGACACATGCTGGATTTTTGCGGAATATATGAATCGACACTGCTGTACGTATGTACTGAGTTCTTGAGTCTTGGAGCTTCGGTAGCCTGGCTGCCGTCAACCAGAGTTATCACCACCATGCACTACCCAGGCCTAAAGCCAGGCCAGAGCCTCGGAATACGTGATTCTCTTTTTTTTGAGATCGGGCGAAAATCAATGCGCGCGCGGATGTCATCCATAAAATTAAATCGGTGTGGCCTAAGAAGAATTATACATTATTGACATTCATTTTCAGTTGTAGTATAAGTTGTGTTTAGAAGATATTTCATCCACGTTTCATGGTTAATATTTCCTTCTTTTTTGGTCAAAATTTTATGAAGTGCTCTCAAAACTACCTTCGCAATGAACTATGACATGGAAAAGTAATAAAATATTATATTAGCTTAAGCATAAGTAAATAATGTTGTTTGAGTCAGTGAAGGTTAGACATTCAGATAATAAGATACGTCAAAAAACAGTTACTCAAGCAACTGGATATGATTTTGGAAATGGTCAGATGTTTCAGGTAGCATCAACTACCTTTCGTCAGTGACACTGGAGAATTGTCAGAAAAGCAGGTCAAGTATGAACTATTGATTGATATGCAAATGAGTGACAACAAATTTTTGTTGTTGTTTAGGCCACACCAATTTAATTTCTTGGTTAACGGATTCGCCCGCTTCATTTTTTTCTGATTTGCACATAAAAATAAAACTTCAGAATCAACTGCAAAATGCTCATATTTTGCCCTGAACAGTTGAAAACAGTCCTCTTCTTCCTAGTTGTTACAGTTATTCCATCTCTCAATGCAATGGTATCATTAAAAGTTCAGAATTCATTGTTCAAATTTTGAACCAGCCTGGTGTGTTGACTTCATGGCTCCTATGATCGTACCATTTTGGACCATAATAGGATGCCTAGGCTTGTTTTTATTTTTATTTTTTTTCGCCCGCCCACTCCATTATTTTTCTAGAAAAATCCGTTAACCAAGAAATTAAATTGGTGTGGCCTTACCTTCGTTTTCTGTTGATTTCCTGTCTTGTGTAGGAATCTCTCCTACTGCCTTGATTAACACTGTGAACGTGGCCATGGCACCTGGTTGTAGCGGAAGTTGGGCTTTTGTGTTCTCCAAATTCCAGGTGAAAAATCCGGAGGGAACCTTGGGAGAACTTATGGAAGTGTCCAAACTTATGTCTATGGATTCCACAGGAATTTGGCTGACGTTTTGGAGAGTTAGAACACATTCTTGGCTGGAAATGGAGAAAAAAATAGTCAAATAAGAACAAAACGTAACAAATAAGATCACAAATTTATGACTAGATGATATCTTATTCACATTTATATGGAACATTTTGCTACATGTATGCATTATGATTTTTTCTAAATTCTTTGACAAAGGCTGCAACTTACATTTAATAATTACTAACATCTATATGTAGTACCTTCCAGAATTGATAGGTGGCACTGTTACACTGTCATAACACCACATATTGTACACTTTCTATTTAACACTACGTCTAAAATTTATCTTACAAACATCCAACTGCAGGACCATTCAGATATGATAGGTGGTGCCATTTAACTACAGCACCACCAAAACAATATGTTTTTGAATACCAGCAATGAATGGGCAATAATCTGACAGCCAATCGTAGTGTACCTTTCTCCAGCGTATAGCCTAGCAGCAGCACTTGTCACAGCGGTTTCCTTGGCCTTGTTGAGACCTAGGTTGTGATTGGTCGTCCCAAATGCCGCTTTTGGCAGCGACGTGGTGACCTGTAGTTTTGGGAGTTCGGGTACGACCTCTACCGAGTAGTCCGGCACCGCGATCTGTCGTAGGTCCTTGAACTTGCAATGGGACTTCACGCCAAGGATGTGTGTTACATACCCTACATGACAAAATGGTACATGTAAAAAATCTACAATCTTTGCAATATTTATAAAGAAATTTTATAAGAACAAACCATAAAAAATCAAAGAGTTAAAAGAGAATGATTGCAACTACCCATAAGGCAGCACAAAAGTTTGCCTGTGAACTTAAAATGTAAAATTGAACAGGTTTGATACTTTATATCATTCAGGAGAAAATGAAAATATTACAGTAAAGAAACCCCATGTGATAATTGACAGAACCCCATGAGATAACCATTAGATCTCTGCATGATAACCCAAGTTATAACATGGTCCAGATGGACACCCATAACGGAAGTTATCAAGGCCCAGGCAGGACATAAGAAAATGATACATGCTGTAATAATGTATACCTAAATGGGAACTATAGTGGTTTGTAATACACAGTCTTACTTACAGTTTTATCATGATCATGAGCTGATCATGAGCTGATCATGAGCTGATCATGAGCTGATCATGAGCTTATCATGAGCTTATCATGAGCTTATCATGAGCTGATCATGAGTATCATGAGCTGATCATGAGCTGATCATGAGCTGATCATGAGTTGATCATGAGCTGATCATGAGCTGATCATGAGCTGATTATGAGCTGATCATGAGCTGATCATGAGTATTATGAGCTGATCATGAGCTGATCATGAGCTGATTATGAGCTTATCATGAGCTGATCATGAGCTGATCATGAGCTTATCATGAGCTGATCATGAGCTGATCATAAGTTGATCATGAGCTGATCATGAGCTGATCATGACCTGATCATTATCTGATAATGAGCTGATCATGAGCTGATCATGGGTTTATCATGAGCTGACCATGAGCTGATCATAACCTGATCATGTGCTGATCATGAGTTTTACTCACCCACGAGTTTGAGCTGTCCGGCTGTTTTGGGAGTCCCCAGTAGGGTGACGCCAAGTGGTCCTGACTCGGCGGGGAGGGACAGGTTACTGATGAGGGGCTCAAACACTATCCCTTCTGACATCACACTCTGGGCAACAGAGGAGAAAAGGTTGAAGTACAAAAAAGTTAAAGATAGTCCCCCGTTAACATTGTTGATCCATTGTGTCTAGGGCATGCTTTTGGAGCCCATCCCTCTCCTTCCACCACCTTTAAATTTTTGTCTTTCATACTAAGTCAGGTACCCATTTTACAGCTGGGTGGGGTGAGGAAAAATTTTGCAAAGTGCCTTTCCCAGGGACAAAACGTCTGGCCATGAACGCTAGGGAGCAAACCCGTGATGGCATCCAGGCTATCAAAGCTCCACATAACTCAAGAACTCAGTACAGTGCCGACTCATAAATGCTGCAAAAGGCCAGTAGTGCCGGCTTGTAAAAGTCGCCATGCAATACTACAAATTCACACAATACCAGCTACGTAATTCAGTGGTTGAGCAGCATTTTTTTGGCCGGATTTTTTTAGCACTTGTATGGGGGGTCTTCGAAGGATGTCATCCATAAAATTAAGTCAGTGTGGCCTAAAGAGACTACAAGCAACTACATTACAGTAAACTATTGTGCTCACCATGTTCTGCACCTTGAGTTCAAAGGGCATGGGGTTAACGACTTGTAGTGCCATCTCACACACCTCTCCACTCACCCACTGGAAGTCTACACAAACAGTAAATGGAAAAAAAGCAATTAAATGTCTCCACCCCTGAGGTGTTGCCAAAAAACAAACCCTCTCTATGAAGAAATGTGCAAATTTTATGACATAGACTTGAAGACCTACTGAAATTGTACTACAAGTGTGCTATTTTGTATTGTAGACTGATATAGAGTACTAGACTTTTATTTGAAGAGTTGGACATTAAAAATGAAATGTTGTGTCATATCAGTAGTAAATAAGTAACCATAACCAATTTGATTTCTTTTTAACGATGATAGATTTTAGTGTGCTCATTGTCCTACACTTGTGTGATTATAGTCCCATACTTGTGCAAAAATTTTTTTGCTGTTGCACATGTATGTCATGTAACTGTACCAAAATGTCAACATCTAATTTTGAACTACAATTGCCAGGTGTTATCAGCCAATGACAGACATCATTTTGTACCACCATCTCTTCCACCAATCCCAACAACCCTAGCAAATGAAAAGTTTATATACCCATTTTTGATTGGTCCTTTTTCTCCTGCTGCCTTGACTGGATTGGTGAGTAGATGAAGGGACTGTTGAGGGAGGCGGAGCTTGTCTGACTCGATGGCTTCTTCATGGGTCTCAAGTGCGGGGCCAGGTCTAGTAACTTGAATGACCTTGAGAAACAAAAAATTCAAGATTTCATACCTCCACAAAGTATTTAGAGTTGTTATGAATGTCTTATTCTATTCATTATTATATTAATAGAGAATTTTTCACTGTACTCCCAGCCTGTGAGGAGACCATTCAGACCTCCAATTTGACCTTCCTGACAGTCTGTGGTTACAAAATTCCCCCCTCACTTAGTATGACTTCAAATAACTACAAACACACATTGCAAACAACAGAAAAACACCTCAAAAGCAAAACAGGGTAACAAATTAAAGCAGATTTCTGAACTCACTTCAGGTTCTGACAGTAACATGCAAATTGTCCTTTGGCCACACCAATTTAATTTCTTGGTTAACGGATTCGCCGCTTCATTTTTTGTCTGATTTGCAAATAAAAATAAAAATTCAGAATCAACTGCAAAACGCTCATACTTTGCCCTGAACAGTTGAAAACAGTCCTTTTCTTACTACTTGTTACAGTCATTCCATGTTTCAATGCAGTAGTATCATTAAAAGTTCAAAATTCATTGTTTAAATTTTGAACCAGCCTGGTGTGTTGACTTCATGGCTCCTATCGTACCATTTTGGCCCTTAATAGGATGCCTAGGCCTCAGCCCTGTTTTTATTTTTATTTTTTTTCCGCCCGCCTGCTCCAATATTTTTGTAGAAAAATCCGTTAACCAAGAAATTAAATTGGTGTGGCCTTAACAATAAAAAAAAACCTACACACATGTACTCCAGAAGAGCCAAGAAAACGTAAGTGTAAACTGAAGTAGCCCTGAACAGTTACATGTAAAATGTACAAAGTTTAAACCAGTATCGCTTACTTGACGGTCGGCAGGTTTGTCATTGGCACAGGAGGCAAGATGGCACCGCTCTCCAGCGCGAGCGGTACGGGCGTCCCCGGGACCTTCGCCGTGTAACTCTCCAACACTTTGGACAACTCTTTCCTCTCGTACGGTGTGAGATGTTCACTCATGGCATGGAGGAGGAACGACATGTGTCTAGGAAATAACAATTAGAGCTGTCAGCCATTGGTCAGTTACTAAGTCTTGTCAAACTGAATGATAGGCCACACCGACTTAATTTTATGGATGACCTTCTCTTAAGACCCCTAAACTAGTGCGCACGGGTGAATAAAAAAAAACTTCTGGCCAAAAATAAAAATGCTACTTAACCACAAGAATACAAAGCTGGTATTGTGAATTTGCGTCAGTATACAGCGACGTATACAACTGAAGGGTGGTCATACTGGCTATACAAATACAGAAGCTGGTGTGTTACACCAAAGGGTGGTCATACCATCTATACAGATACAGAAGCTGGTGTGTTACGCTGAAGGGCGGTTATACCGGCTATACAGATACAGAAGCTGGTGTGTTACGCTGAAGGGCGGTTATACCGGCTATACAGATACAGAAGCTGGTGTGTTACGCTGAAGGGCGGTCATACCGGCTATACAGATACAGAAGCTAGTGTGTTACGCTGAAGGGCGGTCATACCGGCTATACAGATACAGAAGCTGGTGTGTTACGCTGAAGGGCAGTTATACCGGCTATACAGATACAGAAGCTGGTGTGTTACTCTGAAGGGCGGTTATACCGGCTATACAGATACAGAAGCTGGTGTGTTACGCCGAAGGGCGGTTATACTGGCTATACAGATACAAAAGCTGGTGTGTTACGCCGAAGGGCAGTCATACCAGCTATACAGATACAGAAGCTGGTGTGTTACGCAGAAGGGCGGTTATACCAGCTATACAGATACAAAATATGTTTACTGTTACTTTAATACGTACATAGCAATAACTAGTAATGCCTTATGTGTACCTACCTGACAGCTAAGGCAGGGTTGCCCATTTTCCTGGCAGTGTACACCATCTCGTGTAGAATCCGCAGCTGTATGGCCGGCCAACCGTACGTGTACTCCCGCGGGAACTGTCGCGGGTCCAACGACAGGCTGTAACCCTCTAGGGTCTCCTGCAGCAGGTGGTAACACTGGACAAAAATTAACAAAATTAGGTTAAAAACTAGAAAAATAACATTTGCATAAAAATGCATAATGTTTACCTTTACATGATCTAACCCAACAAACTACTGCTCTGTATCTTACTCAAACACATTCATATACCGGGTATTACATAAATATAGTGATCAGGCTATCCAACTCTGTCCTGCTACATAAATGTAACCCAACACCACAGGGTGTCTGCTACAGCACCAGTTACCATGGTGACAGACGTCTGGTCCAGGTCATTGACCTTTTACTTGTTTGGAGAAGACTTGTTTGGAGTAACTGAACAAAACAATTATATTTTCCTTCTGCGAAGGTAAACATACACATGTAATTACGGTTAAACCCTATTAATAATAATGCTAATCTATAACAAAAATAACCATCAAAATAACAGTTACTGTATGATATCATGATAATTTAAACTGATATTCAGACTTCGGGAAATCTAAATTGAATCTCATTTGTTGCTAAGTTGTAATAAACTACATTATTGTGTAGGTTGAGTTGGTTGTTGTATGTAATAGTGCAGAAATATTGGCCTTGAAAATAAATGTTCAGAATTTGAAATGTCTTTTATGTCTTTTATCCAAAATGTCTTTCAGTTCATGTCTTTGAAATTCATAAATGTTCCAAATCTGAAATGTTTTTTATACATGTAGACAAAGTTCAATTTTACCAATGCAAATAAATGTAGCTTCAAATCACATGCACAAACTAGACATAAATATTAGGTATCATGAGCCTTTAGTTATTGATTATACAGTTATTATTTACTTACAGAGTTCCAAGCTGGGTTGGGGTTATTTGGAGACACACATTGCATGGCGGCCACTCTCTTGAAGAAGGCAGCTTTTCTCTTGAAGCCTATCTGTTCATACAGCCCTGACAGTGTATTGTATCTCTGGATCTGTGGAAATAAGAGTGTGGAACAACATGTATTGTTGCAGCATTGTGTAATGGTTAGAGTTAGTGGTGCATACCTAAAACCACATTTAGGTTCAGGTCCGGATTCAAGTCCAGAGGTTTAGGTTCAGGTCCGGACCTTAACCCATGGCATATACAAAATTGCATGTTGGCAACCTTGCAATGTTGTCTGGGTGAAACTTTGGCCACATAACATGGAGGCCGATACTTGACGATGCTCGATGACAATGTTTTCTTGATTTTGCAGCAAAGATTTTGCAATGTACGGAAGGTTTTAGGTGGTTTGGAAAGAAGTCCAGATCCAAGTCCAGTGAACCGGTATGCAGCTCAACCAGGAACCAAGAGGTTTTGGGTTCAAATCCTTGACGTCATGCCGTTAGAAAGGTACTCGGTTAATTTTGCAAAAAAATAATAAAAAACCTGATTTCATTATGACATTTTATTGTACATCACATCCCTGTCACTGGCATAAATGAGTTTCAGTTTTGGGACAAGAAAAATCACAGAACATTTTTCTAAATAAATATTGATGTGAAGCAAACTGCTTACTCGATAGTAACTAATTAAAAGTTTATTTTATTTATTATTTATTTATTTATTGATGACAATTTACCACATTTGTGGAAGGATTTACATAACAGGTGACTATCACCTCTTCAAAGATGTCAAACCTGAGACCAGACTGTAATGTTTGAACCACTCACACCGGGAAGGTCCCCTACTCTTTTCGATAAGTGTGGTGGGTTCTTTAACGTGCGTGGGGTGTGGCTCTCCCAAACACGGGACCTCCATTTAACGTCCTATCCAAGGGACGTCCCTAGCCGAAGCTAGGTACTCATTTTCACCTGAGTAAAGTGAGGAAAGTCGTGTAAAGTACCTTTCCCAAGGGTACACTACAACGTCGCGGCGCATGTTCGGATTTGTTCGGGTACGACCCGGGTTCGTGGCGTCGTGTGGTATAGTGACTATACCACACGACGCCACGATTTATTAGTTTGGCTCACGACAGCCAGGGTTGCCCAACTAGTCGTAGACTATTGTTAAGGGTCAACCCTTGGAGAAATAGAATCGTTAAGTAATTAATACTATACATACAATCCATAAGATACACGGTCAAAAGTTACAATAATATTACATGTATTGGATCATATAATTTAAATCCAAGTTATCAACTAGATTTGTTTAGTTGTTTGTTTAGTCCTTACCTTATCTTCGTCTGTGAGTTGAATGTTGATGTAAACCATGTTCTGGAGAAACTCAGATGCCTGGAGATTTTTCTATGGGATTAGGAATAAAATGATCACATTAGCACATTTACTTTAATTTCGTGCAAATCATCAACTTAAAAGCAAAATGCACCTTAAATTTTACATGTAATTTTAACAGTTTGAAGTTTAATATACAATCATGTAATTTTCAAATTGTTTCACTACCAAAAATGGATCTCAGTCCATGCCAAATACTTCATGCATCATAAAATTGTAATAAACTATATATTCTAATCAAGTGACAACCATTTAAAAATCATGCAAACATGTAAGTAACATACATAGCTTATTGAACAGTAATCTATAGTAACTGCTCATATACATGTAATAAGCTACTTCACAGTTCCAAGTGTGCATGTGCCTATAATGTAGGTCAAAGGTTTGGGCACCTAACTTGTAAATAAAATTAGATGTTTTCCTTTTACCATTTGAATCATTAATTTTTTTGTACATCACCTTTGACCTTTCCCACAATTCCTTAGAACTGTGAAAAAGCATGCATTCACGAGTTGCACATTCCCAGGATCCTTTGCGCACAGGGTAGGGAAAGGTCGCGGTAAACCACGTGACTCATTCTCGGCTCTGGTCGGAAGAAGTCGAAAGTGTTCGCGAGCGCTCGAAAATTTCAAAAATGGCTGACACCACTACCGGCGGCGGGAGGCACGTAGTTTTTCACAGCGTTCGTACGGCAAAGCGGCATCGAATTTTTGCTCCATGACTATCGGTATGGGATAGGATAGGGTTGATTCAACATACTACGTGAAAATGTGACAAAAAGACAGGCTTTTGAAATTGAATGCTCCCAGCCTACTATCGGCCAGATATCGCTTAGGGCACCTTCTTCTGACTAGAGCCGAGGATGAGTCACGTGGTTTACCGCGACCTTTCCCCACCCTGTGCGCAAAGGATCCTGGGAATGTGCAACTCGTGAATAGAAAGAAAGAAACAGCAAAGAAGGGAATGAAGGGAGGAGAGAGAATGTGAAGGGAAAACTTACCCCCTGCATAAGCATTACCCGACACGCCTTTACACTGGCCTCCATTTCAACAACACCAGCATAGGAATACTAGGGACGAAGGGAACGAAGGAAAGAAATACAGAGGACAGAAAACAAACAGATTGAAGAGATTGAATGAGAGTGGAAAGCAAGAAGGATGCCCTCAAAAGTATGAAAAAGATGATTAAAAAAAACATACAGTAAAGGAAAATTAAGTTGGTGAAATTTAGGAACGAAAAAAAAAATACAGGATGAAAACAGGATGAAAATGTATGACAATGAGATAAACCAAGAAGACAAGAGATGAAAGAGTTAGTTCCAAAGGGTTAATTTTACAGTAGGTATCTACATTTAGACAAGGACCATTGTTACAGAATTTTCTTCTTTTCAAAAGAAAAAATGTCAAAATAATGTACTGACAAATAAAATTTTTTCCTTTGAGATGAAAACTCTGTAACTTGGGATGGTCCCCTTTCATTTGTCAAGTTAGATTATGGGATTTGTATGGCCATTGGCTAAGGACATTCCTTGGTTAATTCTTTTTCAAAAAGGAACAAAATTGATATCATAATGATATTGCTGCGTTTGTTCCTAAATGAAAGTATATTCAAGTTGTTCAATGAATATAGTTTAAAACATTCTTTTCTTGTAAATTTGGATGATTTGAAACTTGGCTGGGTTCGATTGAATTTCCTGATTTGAAATAAAACTGATAATTTTTGTGAAATCTCAAAAAATCTAAAGCACTCCAAAATTTAGTTCTGTTTTTCTAGGTGTCAAAAATATTAATTATTGTGACACGATTTTTGTATAACCTTGATACAAAAAATGGAAAAAATCACAGATATTTTAAAACCCAAAAACGTCCTTGGCCGAGGCCTCCCATATGATGCATTGCTACCACTCACCCGTTGCGTTATCATAATTCTAGTGGCTTTAATGATGCCTTCCAACTCTATGACTGCTGCATTCTTGTACTGAACATGCAAAAATAAACGTCAAACCTTCATGCAAGAAAAATGAAGCATTGTACTGTTAAGTTTTTTATTTTCGCAGTGGTTCTAATTTGCAAAAGAATTTGGTTTTGGGGGTGATTGCAGATGAAACAATTTGAAAATTCATGGTAGTAATACAAATGCATATTGTTACTCTATCGTGCAATGTGGCAATGATGCCACACCGAAAATTAAACCACTGCAAAAATTTTAAGCTTTACAGTAACTTAGGAACATACATTGTACATGTACAGCAGGCTTAATAAATGCTGATGTCAATACTAAATGAAAGTCAACAATAATTGTTAAACACTGAAAAATGATCACAAAAATGATATCTAGTACTAATTATACAACTTACTAGTGATGCATACCTAAACCCATTTTCGGTTCAGGTCCGGATTCAAGTCCAGAGGTTTAGGTTCAGTTCCGGACTTGTAAGTCCGGACCTAAACCCACGGCATATACAAAATTGCATGTTGGCAACCTTGCAATGTTGTCTGGGTGAAGCTTTGGCCACATAACATGGAGGCTGGTACTTGACGATGCCCGATGGCAATGTTTTCTTCATTTGCAGCAAAGATTTTGCAATATACGGAAGGTTTTAGGTGGTTTGGAAAGAAAAGGGGTATGTGAAATGGTCTTTTATGGTAATAAGTCCAGACTCGGTTCTTGACTTTTAGGTTTTTTTGGACTTGAACTTAAACATTCTTACAAGTCCGGATGCAAGTCCAGTGAACCGGTATGCATCACTACAACTTACAGTTGCAATAGATGCAGATTTTAATTAAATCTAGTATATATGTAATATTGTTATGAATGTGAATTTATTGTTTCATATTGCATGTAATGTACATTTTGCACAAAGAAATCAAGCTGAAGTTTCCATTGGAAACTTGTTCAGTTTTCATAGCTTGTGCAATAATTGATGTAAAATATGATGATTCTTCAAAATTTCATAAAACTTATTGAACAGATTTTCCAATGCTTTAATAAACCACGATGTGTAAAACATTCAAATATTTTCACTCTATATGACTGTCATCATATTAGGGTTATTAGAAGTCACACAACAAGACCTCCTAATACCCTACCTTGCTGTACTGAATCAGTGCCTCCTTGTATTTCTCAATGATCTCATCAGGCGACAAACAGTTCTTGGCTTTGCCGTCTTGCAGGAATTCTGCTGTTGCCATTGGTAACCCGTTGGGTGACATTGTTGCTGAAATAATGAAAAAAAAAAGTTAAAATTGAACATTGAAAAAAAAGAAATCAGGGCAGTTTGCAACCAGTAGCCACAGGCAAATAGCAAGATAATATATGTACATTATAGTTTTATACAATTCACAGACAAGCAATGCTTATATTATGTAATCCATGCAGTGTGAAAAAAGTTAGAACCACAATTCAGCCACATCTTAAAGCCACACCCCTGCAAAATGAACATTCAAGAGTTTAAAATTAGTCAAAAGCCACCACCTTTAGGGATGCAAAAATGTTAGAATCTAGCAAAAATTAGTCAATGTTTAATAAACTTCTTTCGATTCCTTGGTCACTTGGTCATAGGCAGACCAATAATCGACACCGTTATGTTTCCTTCTACATGTAGGTCTGTTTCAGGCCCCCTGATTGGTCAGGTCTGCTGACCAATCCAGCACAATTATTTGAAATAAGGTAATGCTGATTGGCTCACCACTGACCAATCAGAAAGCCTCATATAATTACACTAAAAAAAGAAGTGTTAGTCTCTTGTCATACACACATATGTTAACACTAGCACGTCGGCAGAACGTACTGCACCTGCACAAAACCCGTAATGTATTGTACATAGCACTTCGTAGAACGTCTCCTATAAGGTTGTATTCGCTCATATAAGGTTAGCATTCCGACAGTAGTTTTTAAATGTTATGTCGTAAAAGATATCGTCTGCAACAGGGAAAATTCTGATGCAACGTTGACCAAAAATCCAACGAAAACCGTGAAAATTCAGGGTTCTGCGCAGGCGCAGTACGTTCTGCCGACGTGCTGTTAACACTCAAGTACATGTTGACAAACTGTACACATGTACATTACATGCTGCACAACAATAGACAAGTCTTGTTCAGGCATGTACAGGGATGTAGGCAAGTTCCCATCACCAGGCATCCTAAAACCACACCCTATACATGTGTGGTAGCCTCAAGAGCAGGCCCTTCAGCTAGAATTTTTCAATTTTTTTTTGGTTTTCAAAATTTATCCAGTTGCTTAATGAGTAACAATTACTTGTGCAGTTTATGCAGTTTTTTTTAATAACTGTTTGTTCAACATTTCATAAGTCACTGCTTTGGATTGAATGATCAGAGGATGGAAGCAAACATGAAAATACAAATGTATGTGCATGATCTAAACAAACTGTAAAATGAAAATGCCTGCAAAGGAGCCTGCTGGTGGAGGCTAAGACGGGACTCACGAGGGGCGGAGACGTCAAGGAACTGAGACACTGCGCTCCACAGCGCGTTTCCCGTGGCAGTTAGGCGACTGTCGCTCGCTGAAAAACCACCCTCCATGTTTTTACAAGTATAACATACGAATGTTTAATATATAAAAGATTCCATTAAACTACATGTAAATTATCATATGCTTTTAGCTATGTTTGGGACACAGTGGAGTCTGTTTTATGTACTACTTAAAGTAAAAAAGAACATGAAAAAATTTAATCAAACAATTTCATATAAATTAGAATATACACACAAAAGGGAAAAAAAATTCTTGATTTATGACAAAATATAAAAAAAATCTTAATTTTGACATGATCACATTCAATAGAAACAATGTACATTGTAACACCATGACAATTAAAACCATAGAACTAGAAGATGATGAACAAGAACTGTTAGTTCAGTCATGACCCCATAGGTGCAAGATGATGATGCATTGTTAGTTCAGTCATGACCCCATAGCACTTTGCCTCACCTGTCCTAGTAAGCGTTTCACTACGCCTTCTCTCTAGTGAGAAAACAACACAGACAAAATACAAACACAAACTCAATTTGATTCCAATTCACCATGTTACACTCTTCAATTTTAAAACAAATGTCAATTCGAAAAAGTCAACTTGAAACAAGTAAAAGCCAATCAGTCATACAACATTTAGCATTTGAACTGGTAAAAGTTGCTCAGGCATGACCCCATAGCACCATAACATACCTGCCCCATTGATGGTCCCGCTAAGGCCAAGTCTCTCTGGTAATAAAACATTTGAAACATTCACAAACAAAAAATTTAAATCAATGGTACATAAATGATGATCAACCCTAATATTTGATAACTTCTTTAGAAAAATATCAGGTTGAAAGGGGATGAAAAAAATTATCTTCAAAACCTGAAAGCAAATGAGTCGTAGGTCAGTCATGACCCCATAACCCTGTGACTAACCTGCCCTAGTGACTGTTTCACTACGCCTTCTCTCTGAAGACAACACATTAACATAAAACAAGAAAAACATTCAACTCAAAATCACCATAACAGTACACCATAATGTTACGTAAAAGGTCAACATATTAAAGAATACATTTTAGAACCAAAAAGCCAATCAGACAAAAGTGGTAGGTCAGTCATGACCCCATAACACCATGACTCACCTGCCCTAGTGAGTGACCCGGTGAGTTTTCTCTCTGCTGTCACCTTGGGGCTGCCGCTGAAGGACTGGTTACGAGGCATAGGGGGCCTTGTCGTGCCATGGGGATACTGTATAGTCACGGAGGCGGCACATGTTCCCTCAAAAGCAGCTGGAAAATGTTGAATGAGTAATCAGTGTTTAAACAAAATGGTATCCATAGAATTCTTTAATATCTACCATCTCTAGACCTGTCTCTCTGTTACAATTCTACCACCTCTGAACTGTATTTCCTGTCATTCCCGTCTGTGGTTACAGCATCCCCCCCTCACTAATTCTCAATACACAAGCAAAAAATTAGAAAATGTCTCCTGTTTCCCAACCAACGTTAGAAAAAACTGCCGACCCTAGCCTTTTTATTGGTGGACCCTGCAACTTGTGCAAGGGACATAATTTTTTAAAGCTGATCAACCTTTTCTTATCATTTGACACCTGAGTGATGAAACGTTATACAATCTGTTTTCCAACATTGACATTGAAAATATAAGTGTCTTCATGTAAGTTTTCCTTTGTCTAGCTGTATTTTAAAAGTTGGATCACTAGTGATTGCCATAAGTCTAAAAAAAAGATAATCCCTACCTACCGACCTCAATTTTTTCAGGGCTGAAACAGGAAACATAACATTTTTTTTCCTATGTCTAACACTAACAGAGGCACTGAATTCGAAACAAAACCTCCAAACACAGTGGTAACTAGAGAAGTAACATTTGCATTAGCATTAAATGCATAATGTTTACCTTCGGACATGGTCTGCCCTGTTAATTTTTACTCAAACACATTCACATACATGTACTACTACATGTAGTATATGGTGACAGGAGCAGAGCAGACCATGAAATTGCAACATTATGTAACCCAACACCAGTCACCATGGTGACAGACGTCAACAAATCATGCCATTGGCCAGGTCAGAGGTTAGTGTTTGGAACAGAAGAGGAGGAAGAAACTGAGTAAAAACAATATGTTTTCCTTCGGTAAACATAATAATGTTCTGACCAGCGAGCCAGAGCCAGTCGTTGGCAGATTTGAGGATGTCAGCGGAGGCCTGATAGTGCAGCAGGGCTTCCTGTGTCAGACCTGCCAGCAGACACAAGTCTCCTGAGTACTTCCTCATCCGGCCCTGACATCGCTTCCTAAAGGCTCTGCATGCATGAGAGAGTTTAGATTTAAAAGTAGATCATGGTTATATTCATCAATTGTTTGTGTATCTTACATTACAGGTCTATACTATATTATAGTATATAGTGACACAAACCTAGCTCCACTCCTAAAATAGAATAGAATTTAGAAAAGAACATAGAGAGCTTGGGGATTTCTAGTTTGCATAGATATAATTATTTTGTATTCTATTCAGTTTCTTATAGCTATCAAACCAATGAAACAAAGAGTAAGTGTTAGATGGGATTTTTGGTGACATTTGTCTTTTTATTTTTCATAAACTGTACCTTACCACAGTAAGGGGGAGATATTGGATGCATGGGGGACTTATTAAAGTTTTGCAGTGAGCTAAACAGAGGGCATAACTGAATTATAACACCAACCTTGTTTCTGTGTCAATACCAATCAGGTCTTTCTTCTCAAATGGCGCCAAAAGCAACGGCAGTTTTTCCGACTTGTCGCTCGCCAATCTCTCCGCCTGCAACCTCTTCGATTCCAGGACCCAGAAAAGCGATGCCGCGAATTCCCGGACAGTTTCGTCCAGCGAAAAACTTTCCTCCACGCTGGAATAATACACCATGTTTGTTTTCGCGTTGGTCCCGTTTTCTTGCTTCATGCCGAAGATTAAACAGCGGGAATCGTACAGCGTGGACGCGTATAGTTCCTTCAGCAGGTTGTATCGCTCTTGTACCATCCCGGTGTCCGCGGTGGTCGTACATTTCCCGACAACCAGCAGTCCCATGACTTTGCGATGCGCCTGAAACTCGCCCCAAACAATGTTCTCTACGGGGGAGCTTTTCTTGTAGCGTAGACAGAACGAGCGTTGTGAATCCGGGAGGCGGACGTAGCGACAGCGCGTGATGCGGTCAAAGATGTGGTTGAAGGTTTTGGCGTTGATCTGACCGGCGGGTTTGACCACCACGAGAACGGCCTGGTGGTCCTCCGCGGTTTGTTCGTAATCGGCGATACTCATCGTGACTCGAGTTTGCCTCAATTACCTGAAAAAAAAGACACATGTGGGACACTTCTAAAGCTTCCAAAAAAGAAGTCAACCCAAAGAAAGGTAACATTTGCAAGCAAATGCAGTATGCTACCTTCACATGGTCCCACCTACCATTCCATTGGGTAAGGATCAGTATATACGTAGATGTTTGTGTTTGAAGAAGAAGGAATTGATAAAAAACAATATGTTTCCTTCTGCAAAGGTAACATAAAATTAAAAAGTTAAGATTGTACTTAGTATTCAGAATAGAATACTATATTAGTCACTTGTTTCACATGTATGTATGTAGTATACAAAATTGAAATTGTATGTTGCAAGTAGCCCTAGGGCATGAACTTGCAAAATAAAATTGGTTTATTCATAATATTTCCGTGTATGACTATCATATACAACCAAATCTTGTGCTATAAAGTATAATATCACATCCAGTGAATGGTCTAGGCAAAAAGTAGGTCACAGTTGGGTGATTTGCCTACCAATAATTTGCATCTGCCTTCAACTAATTTGCATGAACATGATGTAAACAAAATCAGCGATCGCTCATAAATAGTTATACAATCATCTGAAAAGCGTTATACATTCCTAATATTACAGTTATGAGCATATTATTGTTTTCGAGTTCTTACAATATTAGTAGAATTAGTGTCAATGTTTTTATTTAAAAAATAGATCAATCTCTTAGAATCGTTAGATATAAGCAATTTAGTTCAACTTCCATTTATGTATCTTATATAAGTTGCCATACATTTTTGTACCTGCTATACTACAATTGATATGCAGATTGGAGTTAGCATTTATTTAGTGCAAGAAATAATTTAGAAGTCTGGAAAAGATACACCACGAGCGACCATGCCTGGTACAAACTTAAAGTAGATAAATTGTCGGTCTGTTTTGGACAGGGTTAAATTTAGAAACATCACACATATGAGGTCACGTTAAAAAAACGTCAAATACATATGCCGCAAAATTATGTTTTTCTGCAATGTTTACAGGCCACTATTGTCATTTTTTCTTCCAAGAGCTCGATGCAAAATGGAACGAAATATCTGAAAGGACATTGTACAGCTGCCATGACTAGAAAAACGCCAATATATGTGGTCATATATTGTGTCAAATCGATTTGCAAAGTAATTTGATTCAGTTCCAACATACGAACTGATCGTACAAGGTTCATGTAAAACGGCTCATACTCGAAACTGAACGCACCTCAGCTTCAAAACAGCCCTCTGTTGTGTTGTACACATCACTGGTGGTGCGTTTCTAGCTGGAAAGTGTCGAGTCTCGCCTGTACGGAGCTACAAGCTGGAAAATATCTGAAAACATCCACGTAATTTTTCGCAGTTGCAGAAAGACGGCCATCTTGGAGGATTGACAGCTACCAGGCATGCGCACTGGATGGAGGAAACCATTCAGTTTAGGGGGAGGATAAAGGCTCAACACTTTCAAAAGTTGATACATTGTATGATCTTTTATAATATTTTGTATACAAAATACATGTTTAATATTGTACCGTTCAGCCCCAACTCTAAAGAATGTTAGTACATTTTCACCCGAAAGGATTTGTACGAAATTTCAAGTGTTGAAAGCTTTAGTAGGGACCTTGATCAAGTTGTGTTTAAAAGGCCACAGCAAGTAAATTTTAGGGATGACATTAATTTTCGCCTGATTTGGGGGAAAAAAACAAGAAATTTTGTTGCCCCTGATAGTGGTCACCATGCCGAAAATGGGCAAAGATGTCTGCTGCCACGCTGGAACATGGATGGCAGATGAATATGAAGAGAGGAGACAAGGCTCTGATTTTTAAATCGTTTTGTCTCTTTGCTGCAGTCATGAATTTTTATATTCATTCCTTTTATATGGTGGCTGTGTCTGAATAAAGACAACTTGCTGGTACATTGTATTGTGAACTTGTGAACTTGCAGCAGTACATAGCGACGTTTACGACAAGCCGGCACAGGCTGGCTTTTTGCGGAATTTATGAATCGGCACTCACTGTACGTATGAACTGCGTTCGTGAGTCGTGGGGCTTCGGCAGCCTGTGTCCCGCCCGTATTGTCGGCTAACTACCATGAACTACCCAGGCCTAGAGCCAGGCCAGAGCCTCGGAGGACGTAATATTTTTTTTTAGAAGAGACGAAAATCAATGCGCGCGCGGCGATGTCATCCATAAAATTAAGACGGTGTGGCCTTACCAATGGGCACTGTCGGACTGGGAGCCCCTAAAGCCTCGGTCACAACCCGCCGTACGTGCTTTTTGTCCGTACGGTTTTTGGGAGGCCACGTCTGCTACGTTTTTCTGAAAACGTGCGTTGTACGCTCATAGGCTGTACAAGGCACGCACGTTGCACGTACGGGTGGTGAATCCGCAGACCGTACGCATGAAAAGTTTTGCATGCACTTAAAGTTCTACGGCGTGTCTGCGTGCTCCGAAATCCGTAGGATTCCGTACGGAGGTGGTACTCACCACGCACGGATGCCCTACGTTTGCCCACGTTTTTGCATGTAGACAGCCTGCACGCAGAAGCACGTACGGCGGGTTGTGACCGTAGCATTACATGTGGAGTAGCACAGGGAACACTGTTAGGGCCAATTGTGTTTCTGGCAA
This sequence comes from Branchiostoma belcheri, assembly GCF_001625305.1. Classification (NCBI taxonomy): domain Eukaryota; kingdom Metazoa; phylum Chordata; class Leptocardii; order Amphioxiformes; family Branchiostomatidae; genus Branchiostoma; species Branchiostoma belcheri. Next base: position 1,668,800 of record NW_017804120.1, read on the forward strand.
CGATTCAAAGATTTCAAACCCGCAACCACAAATACTCACTGGAAGTATGTTGATGATGTCAACCTTGGAGAGACGAGACCAAAAGGTAGATGGCGCACGTTGTTTTGGTTTTTTAGTATGTGTGTTTTAGTGCGTGAAAATGATGCGTTTTGACAGCGTATGGACACCCCTTTGAGTGTGAAAGTGGTTTTGTCTTTTGATTTTTTTACTTTGTCACTTTGTTGTAATTTCAAAGGCTGGTTCAAATGTATAACGCACCGCTAGGCATTAAGATGAAACGTAACGTATATAAAGATCTGCCCGTCCATGTCCACTTTTAAAATGAGATGTAAGAATTGGCTTGACCTCTGGCCCCTCCTTACAAACAATTTGGACTGGACAATGACTGAGCTGGACAATTTCTACTTTTTGTTATTATTTATTAATGTTATAGGTTACTTACTGTTTTTCCGTTATTATCATTGCCATAAAGACCATTTATACAAAGATTGAAAACGTTTGTTTTTCAAAGTTGTTTCAGTAAGAAATGAATGTTGTAATAGTTGGCAGGAAACTAAAGCACAATAGAGGTATCATTCTTGTTCAACAAGGTTTATGATGTCAACATTTTCAAATGGAGGAATCTTCTTTCATTTGGCCCGTCTTGTTTTTTTTTCACCCTATTGAAATAGATTTGTAGTCTGTGGAGGATGTCATCCATAAAATTTACTTGCTTTGGGCCTAATGTTTAGTTATATAATATTTCACTTTTCTGTCCCAACTCTAAAGAACTTAACTACATTTTTCATGTATGTCTTCGGGATTTGTATAGAATTCAAGTGTTGTTGCACGAAGAAACTGTAAGAGTAATGATTTAGGGACCTTGATCAAGTTGTGTTTAATAATTAAGGGCCTTGTCAGTTGCTATAACCACCGAATAAAGCCATCGAGTGAGCGCAGCGAACGAGGTGGCTATATGAGGTGCTTATAGCAACTGACAAGGCTTTATCACAACATATTCACAGAGAAAGGGCGGGCCATTAACACTATTATCATATAGCCTATCAAAACTTACACAGTAAAGAGTGCATGACACGTTACTGTATAAAGCATACAAACTTAAATTATAAAACAAGCTGCGCATTATTCTGCAACAAAGCACACTTGTGAGAATAAAACACACCTCGCAATACTTGTATCATACTAACTGTGACATTATGGTGTCATAATCAATATGGAATGGAGCCTTCTGATTGGTCAACGCCACCTGGCTATATGATAATAAAACATTAACGGAAAAGACAATCTTCGGCAGGTCTGCATATCTATCTACAACACATAGAAGAAGAAAACGTTTATCTTTTTTTGTATGCCAACATCGGCGTATTTATTACTCTCCAAGCAGAGGTTTTGGTTTTGGGGGTATTTTTAGCGTGTTTTTAGGCTTTTTTTTATTGGGGTTTCTCTTTTGCACTGAATTTTTGGTGGGAAAAAATTCAGTACTAGTGCAAAAGAGAAACCCCAACAAAAAAGCCTAAAAACACGCTAAAAATACCCCCAAAACCAAAACCTCTGCTTGGAGAGTACGAATTTATTGCATAAACTTAAAGCAGAGTGGTAAGTATAAAAACGCCCCATGGCGGTATTGCCAGGAATTACACCAAAGCATGGTGAGTTACACAAAAAAATAAGTCTTACTACTGGCATGATTGTTTATTAGTTCGTTTATTTTATTAAATTGCTTACATGCATGGACATATGGTTAAAAGAATAAAGCCACATCGTATTACTTAATAAAATGAAATAGTATACTGCAGTATCTAAATAAAAATTGCTACAAACCTCACATCACACCAATATATACATGAAAAAAAAGTTATTGCTTAGAAACGTCATCAATATTTTGTAGTTTTCTAAATTATTGGTTCATCCGACTTATTTTATAAGATAACTGAATTCAAACGAACCCAATACCATTATAGCAGCACAGTGTTAATGTCATTGACGTTAAAATTATATTTAAATGCATATTAAGGGATGGTAGACTTGGATCATTTTGAAATTAAAAGCGAAATATTACTCTTTGTGTAGCAATGAAACTTTTCTCCAGCAAAACAGATTGAACTGAAAATGATCATTCAGTCTTCTCTAGCTATCTAATCCAATTGCTCCGCCCACGTGACTTTATGCACGGGACGGGGGGCGACATAGACTTCCAACAACCTTTGACCCATTGCTGACGTCACACGTCCATAACGCCAGTCAACGTCCTTTTTTTTAAAATTGGAGAATAGTTTAATTGCTCCACGGTAAGTTACTAACTCACAGGAACTTTTATGGAAGAATAATTCCTCTTTTGCATCAAGGGCATGTTACTTTAAGGGAACAGACTCCGCCACGACTGTCAGTGAAGATGCGTCCTTCTTCTTCGTCTTGAGGATACGGTATCCTGCCACTGCCAGTATGATGACGATGGCGAGAACTCCAACCACAGTAGACAGGATCAGGACCTTTGTGCCAAACACTGCTGTCTGGACATCTGGTGAGCCTGAAAAAAATACAGATCAGTGTTCTGAATTATGTAGAACTCATCCGTTCGATATAAACCCAGCATAGTTTCCGTCAGGCATAGCCAACCATGGCCCCCCGACTAATCTCCAAGTACCCTGGAATCCAGAACTCGTTTTCCGGGCCGCAAGAGCCCTTCGCCCACTGGTGTAAATTACCGCTACGGGGGAGTCTAGCCCGGGGGGGAGTTTGGCTGGCTAGTTCTAGGGCCGGACAAACCCCTCGGGCTCAACTCCCCCGTAGCGGTAATTTAGATAGGCGGGTGAAGGGGTCTTGGCTGCCGAAGGAAAACGGCTAACGGCCCGATACTAGTTTGGCATCCAGGGTAATCTCCAAGCAGATCCTACTTGGTAGGTTTTCACAACGGGAGATTGATTAGCCCCACCACAATCAATCTCCCGTTGTGAAAAACCTATCGGGGGAACCTAGCTGAGTCGGGCGGGGAAGAGCTCCTGCAGCCCCGAAGAAAACCTGCCCCAACCACGATAACCTGGACACCAGGTTAATCTTTCCTCTCATCTCATCTCATTATCATTATTATTATCATTATCATTACTATTAGGCCATGTTGATTTGATTATATGGATGACATCCGCGCGCGCATGAATTTTCGGCCGTTTCCAAAAAAAAAAAGTTTTCAACCATACTGTAAATCGTACAAAACAGTTGCAAATGAGCAAAGATATACCGTAACCTGCAAAAAATATCTAAAAACCGTACCAATGTCGCAGAATGCCAAAATCAAACGAAAAAAAGACAAAGATTTAAAGAAATGAATTTGAATAGTAGATTATTCGCCAAACCATATTCTGCCTCATTTGTTCAACCGTCATGACCACGTAGATTTCATAATGAAAGCAACTTTTTTTTTTGCAAAACTTTTTTTATTCGCACGCGCGCATCAGTTTTGGGGCTCCCAGAGGATGTCATCCATATAATCAAATCAACATGGCCTTATTATTATTGTTATTCTTATTGTTATATTTCGTATATTCATGTTTTTATTATTTCTTATTTGTTTGGAGGAGTCAGCCTTGTTATAGGATTCCATTCTGTTGCTGACTCCTCTCAGTTTCTTCTCTGAAATCTTAATAAATAAATCTCATCCCATTACTGTACCTACCGTTATCGTCCAAATCGCGCTGGTATTCCTCCGAGCTCCAAGTGAAGTCCCCGCAGCGCGGGAAGCCCCTGGGCGGGGCGGGGTGCCGGTCTGCCGCCTCCTGCAGCACCAGCGCCATCCCCTCGTTCATGTGCTGATCGTTGTGACAGTGCAGGAACCAGTGCCCGGGGTTGTCAGACCTAACAGATACAAACATGAACAAGTAAAATCTTAGAGTTTATACCTCCGGGCTTTTTATTGTATATTTTTTATACAGGGCTTTAAACAAAGAATTTATCGAGACCGGACACCCCTCTGTGTGGGGGGTCATATACGTGGACCAGACCGAGAATAGCTTAAACACGCCAAAGGTCAACGGTCGCGACCACTTTCACGCTCAAAGGGGTGTTTTGGGGCCACCAAAAGGAACCATTTTCACACCCGAAACACATATACAATAAAAACAAAAGAACGTGCATCATCTGCAGCCAAATAGCAAAACATATACCGAGTCTCAAAAGAATCCGTCCACCGAAACGCGAGAAACAGCTGCGAACATGAAAATCTAAATCTCTCACAAAACCCTTCCACGGAAGGATGTCTCCTCCCCCGGAGGTACATGTAACTAGAACGGTGACATTTACAAAGGAAATGCATAATTCACCTGATCTAGCTACAGCCCAAAAAACTACAGCACTGTTTGTTCTCAAAGTTAAATGCATTCATATCATGTACAGTATGGTGAGCAGGCTCTCCAATTGTTCTCCTACATAATGTAACCCAACACCACAGGGTGTCTACTACAGCACCAGTTACCATGGTGACAGACGTCTGGCTCAGGATATCGGCTTTAAGTGTTTGGAACCGCCGGAAGAAGAAGAAACTGAGAAAAACAGATATAGAAGATTACAGACTTCCGAGAAGTATAATATATGCAATCCTAGACTTCCTGAAGTTCATCCATGCCGACCTCTTATCCCTGCTGTCCTGATTCTAAGACGTTTAACCTCTTCTCATTCTGCTTGTCAATCTGCCCCACCCCGTGCTGTCAACCCCCTCTGTTTTCTCGAAAAAAATATCTACAAACCGGCAGCTTAGCCTGACCCAAAACAACACTGCCCGCCGTGTAGGTATAATGTATTCTGAAGCAACATTTGTTAGTTCCAACTAAGCAAAAGGTTAAACATAGCTTTCTGCAACTTAACTTTGTGTGTGGTCGTGTGGCGTAGCGGCAGAGTGCGCGACTCGGAACTAAGAGTCCCGGGTTCGAGTCCTGACATGCCACCGATCTTGTGCCCTTGGGAAAGGCACTTTACACGACTTTCTTCACTTAACTCAGGTGTAAATGAGTATTGTCCTGTCATGTATTTGTCCCCTGTGTTGGTGGCGGCATTAATATAAGTTGAAAAAACTTGAGTGTGTCGTCACCACGTCTGGTGATTACATGTTGGAATAAAAAAAAACTTAACTTTTGAACCGTTTGCTTACCTGAACCTGACCACAGTGTATCCATTGGCAGGAACCAGGACGGTGTCTTTTAGTGGCGGGTTCATCAGGTTGAGCAGTGGCGGCCCATCTCGCCAGGTGGCGTCCGTGCACAGCTCGTTCTTGCATTTCACATCGCTGTTCGGCTGGATGTAGTGACCTGCACGTATGTTTGCAATAAAAATCATGTTGAACTCCGAATCTACATATCGGGGGATGTACATAATACTGAACAATCAGGAACAGCATAAAACTGACACAGTTTAAGTGCCGGACACAGCGCATGTTAAACAGTACACTACCCTATTGTGTCCACATTCTGAATAACAGTTAAAGTTATAGCAGAACTGTAAGTCGTGATGGTAGTGATTTTATTTGATTTTATAGGATTTATGACTTGTTTTGATTCTTATTTGCAATGTATAATGATAATAAGCCTAAAATGTTTGTGTAAGGAAACCGCAATTCAGCACTTGTGCTGCAAAGGTTTTTGTTGAATAAACCATTCTCTCTAAACCATTCTCTCATCTACGACTGTGCAAAATTCGCATGCACCAGTTGTCCGAGTTTCGTCACATGGTTCAAGTCCAGAGAGATTTTATTAGAGCCTTCATCAGCTTTCTAACCCGAGTAATGTAGACACGTGATTTTTTGGCGACGTCTCAGGGAGGAGCCTAATGGTACAGTATTGTGTGCAGTTTGCAAGAATTCTAGGAATTGTACAGGCATTTTGTCCACAGGCATTTCCCTGACCCACATCTATGCCCACATCCCTGGAACCCTTGGGAAGACCTGTCTACCCCGGATGGCCTTACTTTCTGTGACCCTGGGGCTCATTCACTATACACTCAAGAGAGATACACTCAAGAGAGTGAACTGTATCTGTCTAGACTCAACAGGTACCAAGTCTTCCTCAAAATCATGAAATCCTGGCAGTGCCATGCAAACGATAACACTAACAGCGACCACCGTCGCCATGGCAATGTATGTTTTCATTGCCAGTCTTGTTTCCACGAGTGTCGTCGGCACTGGGTCAAAGTTCGTCGGAAGTCATTACCGTCCCCCGTCCCAGTTGACAGAAGGTCGGTACGCCCTGATGTAAATGACTTCCTCCACCCCTCTCCCAAAATAATCACGTTCCGTGTCCAAGATGTTAGTCCCTGTCTCCCCTTCGACAAAGAACGTGAATATTTTGCAAGAGGGGTGAAGGAAGCCATTTACACCAGGGCATACCAGCTTTGTCTCAACCGGGACGGGAGGCGGTACCGGCTTCCGACGAACTTTGACCCAGTGCTGACGTCACATGTGGGAAAAAAATCACGTCCCTACAGCACTCGGGTTAGAAAGCTGATGATGACCGAGTGATTCGATTGATAATTATTCCTGAGTCATTTTTCTCAAGTTGGAGAACAGTTTAATTTTCATTACCCGTAGTCTTGTTGTAGCTGGGGTAACCCATGGCGAGGACGTGGAAGGCGTGCCCGTGGATGTGGACTGAGTGGTGCGTCTGACTGGCCGGGGCGAAGGTGTTATACATCACCAGCTGGATCGTCTTGTTGTAAGGAATGTCTGGAAACAAATTGTCAGACAAAAAAATTGATGTAAAAAAAAACAGATGTGAAAAAAGTCGATGAACACTTTCTATAAAGCAAACTTTGCAAAAAAAAAACCTCTTCTATTCTGCAAATTCTGAAAAGCTCTTCTCTTTTCAGCAATTTACGAAAAGTAGCGTCTAAAAATTCAACATACATTATTTCATGCGACACTGTTTAGTGTACATGCAAGTCGAATTTGAATAAAACTGAAGTAAAAACTAGAAAGGTCACATTTGCAAAGTAAATCCATAATATTTCCTTTCGCATATATCAAATACTAATATGTATGGTCAGAAAGGAGTCTAAATCCCTCTTGATAGGAAATTGCAACATGATGTAACCCAACACCAGTTACTATGGTGACAGACGTCTGGTTCAAAGCAGGTCAGGTCAGAGGTTAGTGTTTGGAACGGAAGAAGAAGAGGAAACGTAGCAAAAACAATACGTTTTCCTTCGGTAAACATAAGAATGGTAGAGCATATCGCACCTATGATGTGTGTACACCGACATCCGCTCCGGAGACACTGTTCCTCGTCACACGGCACGATGGCCGCCGCGCTGTCCTGGTGAAGCGGGGCGGTAGGACCGATGAACCGGCGACCGTTGACGGAAGACCCGATGGCGAAGTTGAAGTTTAAGAAGATCTCCGTTACGTCTGAGGCTTCCGTGATGAGGGAATGTTCATCGTCATTGTCAGTAACCTTTGATTTTTCATCTCCCTCTGGTGATGACACGGGAGCTTCTGCTTTATTGATATTGATACAGAAAGTGTTCAAGTGTTCGGCGTAGCCAGCAAACGGACAGTTAAAGACATAACACGGATTCTCTTCGCTGCAGTTCCGTTTAGATGTGGTAGGCTCGCTGTTTGCCGTTACACCTTGGTAACGCAGAACAGCCCGCACCTCTTGTGTGACGTCATCCGGAACCACGTTGACTTTGTTGTACGGGTAGCATTTTGTGCAATGGCCGGCGCGCAGGGTCTTAGCCCGGATCCAGTACAAATCCGGATTCTCGCTTCCGTTAATCCGGATATCGTAGCTCTCTCCGGGGTATAGAATGACTGACTGCACGCTGCGAGGTGCCATGTCGAACCCATCGCTTGCTGTCACCGTTAGCTCGTGTTGATCCACAGAAAACCGGAACGGATAGTCCGGACCGACGTGAATGATCCGGAATTCAACGGACCCTCCGGTAGGGACTGTGAAGGTGCTGAGCGGCGCCCTGTTGTTCCGGAATCGACCACGTCCGTTGATCAAAGCTGAGTTGTACTCTCGACTAGAGAGCTTGACACCATCTTGAGAGAACGAGCGTTCGTAGGCACCTGAAACAGGTAAAGGTCGTATTTAAACGTTCACGAACATGCAAATGATTACATGAGTATGTATAACAACACAATGAAAAAGTGATTTAGTTCTATGCAAAGGAAAAAAAAATCCATATGTCGAGAAATGGTTTGCATTGATGTTTCTCGAAGAGAATATTGCGAGAAAACGGATGGGTCTGAATAAACGGAACACCTTCAAGACGCAAATTATACATGTTGTCAATGATGCCATTTCGATTAATTTTTTTGTAGACGCCATGTTGGTGTGCATAGATCCAAGATGGCGACTGTCAGGTTTGTAACACACCAACAATGGATTTACTTATGTCCCGATACTGTTGTATATTCGAAAACAAAAATACGTAGTGTTGCAGTCAAATGTCATATACATGAGTGTCGTCAAGCAGTGTGCTTTTCTGATAGATTACCCAGCAAATATGTCCCATCGCCGCCATATTCCAAACGGAACAGGTTGGAAATCCAATATGGCGTAGCTTCAGTGTGGTACCAGTCGTGGAGGATCACGGGAACAGACGGCATGATGGGATGTCTGGTGAACAACAAGGACCAAATTTATCATTAGCACATTTTGTCAGAACCGTGTCATCTTGTAGTGTTTTGCGTTTTGTGTGTGATCATTAATTTGTTTTAAAAACTTTGATTTAAGATATCCTCAAAAAAATAGGGTTATTTACATTCTGGTGATCGTAACTATGATTATAACAAGGAAATTCAACATATAAATGCCCTGGCTATATTTATCAATTTCAAATAAAGAGATACAACCGTGAGCTATATTTCGCTCTGGGTGTCATTAAGAAAGAATCCCAAGAAAATGATCACAAGTTATCAACCAACAGGACTAAAAAGTTACTAGTAACTAGCAGCCATCTTAGTATGACTGCATACAGTCTTTACGAAAGACCATAGGTACAATGAGAGAAAGCTTCACCTGGCCATTTCTCACCTCTCCACGCCCATTTCCCACCGCCCACACTTATTTCTCACCCACAGAAATGAGTGTGGAACAGTGAGAAATAGCCCAGTGAAGCCTTGTCGTATTGTACTTCTGGTCTTTCGTAAGTACGAAGGCCCATAGGAACAATGCGTTAAGCT
>NW_017804120.1:1677988-1682401 GCF_001625305.1 Branchiostoma belcheri
ACCTATGGTCTTTCGTAAAGACTGTATGCAGTCATACTAAGATGGCTGCTAGTTACTAGTAACTTTTTAGTCCTGTTGGTTGATAACTTGTGATCATTTTCACTTGTGACCAGAAGTACAATACGACAAGGCTTCACTGGGCTATTTCTCACCTCTCCACGCCCATTTCCCACCGCCCACACTTATTTCTCACCCACAGAAATGAGTGTGGAACAGTGAGAAATAGCCCAGTGAAGCCTTGTCGTATTGTACTTCTGGTCTTTCGTAAGTACGAAGGCCCATAGGAACAATGCGTTAAGCTTTCTGTACGAAGGACCATAGGAAGTTTAACTCACTTTGCCTTGTGCACGATCAAAGCCCCGAACAGTCCGTCTTCCCTCTGGGTACTGATGTGGGAGTGGTAAAAATGTGTCCCAGCAGGCTCTGCGCGGAAGCGGTAGACGAAACTCTCGCGGGGCATGATGGGACACTGGGTGACGTAGGCCACGCCATCCATGTATGGCGTGCCGCGCATGTGCAGACCGTGCCAGTGGATGCTTGTGGCCTCGCTCAACAGTTTGTTCGTTACTTTAACGACGACCTGGGTTGACATCAACGTGAAAAATACCATTAGATTTGTTACGCTCTAATACGCACCAAGTCAGAAAATGCGGGGTACCAAGAAGAAAATAATTTCTAAAATTTCCTAATTTTTTGCACAAAATCATACTAGTATGTTCAAATAGAAAGGTAACATTTGCAATATTAATGCAAATGCATATGTTTATCTTCGCATATGGTCTACTATGTTAATTCTTACTCAAACGCATTCATATGTATATGGTGACAGGAGTCAAAATCCCTTCTGCCATAAACTTGCAACATGATCAAACCCAACACCAGTTACCATGGTAACAGACGCCTGGTTCTGGTCATTGATCTTTTGTGTTGGAACGGAAGAGGAAACAGAGCAAAAACAACATGCTTTCCTTCGGTAAACATAATTACACTACGAACGTCTGAAGATTGAGCAAAATTCCAACAGTATCTCTGACCTGTGCCCCCTCCACGACTTCAATGGTAGGTCCCGGGAACATGTCGTTGACCGTGATGACGTTTCTTACCACTCCGTCAGTGGTAATGACCTCCTCCACGGGCACGAGAGTACCGTTCACGTTCTCCTTCCCAGGGTGGGCGGGGTTTCCCATCGGACTAAAAAGCTCAAGGCGTCCGTCGTCACGAAGTTTTACCTGTACACATCGATGAAACAAGAGATACCCCGTTTTTACACAAGCTTATTCTTTCTCTCTCTCTCTCTAGATTTTTCTCAGTTTGAAGCGATATTATGTAAGATTTTCACTATTTGAAACATCGTTGTTTTACACATTTTTGCGCTATAAGCCTACCTGGGTTCATGATGACATTTGGGAGTAAAAGGTCAACGTCGTTGCGAACGTGTTGGAAAACTGCCAAGTCCTTGCGGCCATGTTGTTTGTTTACGTTCTTTTTAGGAGCCTCCTAAAAATACAGCGGGCCTGGCATGGCGCAACTTATTCTCGCGCTGCACTGAGTCGTCCGAAAAGCGCAATAGCGACGCTAATATGTTGAAAGTTATCGAAAATGACAATATACATGATAAAATTTCAATTATTTATATTTACAATTTTAGCGCAAAAATCTTACACAATATCGCTTGAAGATGGCGAATGGACATTTCAATGTACTTGAATAATTCTAAGTAAAGAACACCCTGGTGACCTACATTTTGTCAAAACACATACGTCAATGATTAGTCCCTCAACATGGCGGGCGTTAAATGACGTCATAGTCACGTGAGTGCAAACAAGCTTTTGAAAAGAGAATGTCACTTACGGAGTTTGTGTCCCTTCTCCCGTTGACGTCCCGTGAGTGAGTCATGGTCTTGGTTCGCCTGATGACGAAGTTAAAGTTACAGACACTCTCGGTGCAGGGCTGGGATAGGACGACAGGGAGCGCTACTATCGCCGCCATGATGATGATGATGGTGATGGTGGTTCTCAGGGGCCCTGCCATCTTTCTTGTGACCTGATGACGACATGGGATGTTTGTTTGATCAGCCAAAAATATATCTCGTTTTCCTGGCATTTTTCTTTCTATACAGTCATATTTACATATTTACACAGTATCATATTTACACAGTATGATATCATAAATCATTACAAATAGTTTTCCCATTTTGCCATTGTACATACGTTGACGACACAAGATGATGGATAGAAAATAATACCATGAAAGACAGACGCCTAAGTTATCAAAATTTGGCGTCCAACGCAAAAGAATGTAGACTTAACGCGTTTTCAATAAAACAACAAAATTCCTTCCTCGCATGACACAAAATAACGGGGGGGGGGGCATTTTCCGAGGTTTTAACGAGTAACCTGGCAACGTGTTTCAACTGATGGTTAAAGATAAACATGTAATAAATATTTCTAATATTAAGAGCCGGTATCAAAAATATGTTTCAAAAACGGCTGCAATGGGAGCACGGGTGAAATAAAAACTACTAATACACGTACTTGAAATGTTATCGCAATGGAAGGTGGATGTCCCATTTTTGGCATACAAAGACAAAATTATCATTCTATAAACAGAATGAGAACCTTGCGGTCCCTTCTAGGAACCAAATAAATAAAACACATGGCTGCACTGAATAACACACCATAAAGATAATAGTGAACAAAACAAGATTGCTAAAATCAGACTCCAACCAGTATATGTATTTAACAATGAACACTCGTATACTCGTATAACAATGAAAAGTCAGCATGTACAGAATACATTTGTATTATCATATACCCAATTAACATTTTGCTAAAAACAACCGTTGCAAGAGCGTCTCTGAACCATATACATGTTGCTACCCATATTACAATAATTACATATAAAACATTGATTATTCCAGTTTTCTTCAATCATGGTGCACTTATGAGACATAAATCCTCAATTTCCAAAATAAAAGCGACACCCTCTACGTCTAATATAATATATAAACGCTTTCTTCTTCTCTTGACCAATGGAATATCTTAATAGCTTGAATAATTAACAAGTCTGCTAAGAGTACTGTGAACAAATGTGCTAAAATGAGTGAAAACCCATACGTATACGTTGCCAAAACTTATATACGTATTTTTCTCTGAACAGTATTAAACATGCATCATACATTTCGTCTTATCATGACTATTTAGTATTTTGCTAAAAAGACAACCATGTAAGAGCGTCGCAAACACACATAATTATCACCTTCATATAAAAATTAAAAAAATTTTCATCATTTGACTGTTTTCTTCACTCATGGTGTACTTATGAGTGAAGTATTTCTAAACAACATTTTCTATTTTGAATACTAGTTCTCCTCGGTTAACAAGTATTAACTTATTAACAAACATTTCAATAGCGTGAATCGGACAGGTGTTCGTGTGTAGGCTGTATGGCAATCACTCGAAATCTTTACTTTCAACCATATGCAGATTTAGGTACAGATACATATTCATGTACAGATACCGATTCATGCACAGATACAGATTTTCCGAGTATGTGTAGACTACGTGGAACTTAGACACATGTCTCTTTGGAACAACAAGCGTCGACTTCAAGATGTCCTTTGACGGGTTTCTCAAGGTCACCTTGGAAAGGACGGCGGCCATCTTTGTTGGACACGTCCCTGCAGTGGTAGTCGATGTAGGTGGGGTGGACAAACGTCATAACCGACAGCACCAGAACAAAAATGTAAACCTGAAAAAAGTGAAAGAAATGTTTAATACATTGTATCTTATTTGTTAGGAAACATTTCTTAATGTTCTGCAGATTAAAGTTAATTTTAAAGCATTTGCCACTTTGACAGTGAGTTTTATATGGAACAGATGCATTTGAATCAACCTACAAAAAGTCATGAATAAGCCTACAATTTTCATGAAACAGTACGAGGGAGGGGGGATTGGTTAAGGATTTGTCACGTTTGGGACTGCATTTTGTCAGCACAGCGCCACCTATTGGCATGAAGTAGCGTCAGTGATTATAGCGATGAAGCATTTATTGTATCGCAATCTGGGGGTATTTTTTCAGATAGTAGTACACTTCCAACTGTCTTGCTGCCTTGGATCCTTAGGCCGGTTCGATCTAGTTCTGTCACTGTGAAAGGCCTGAAAACCATGCGACATAAAAATCGCACGAAGGCCTGTGACGAATTTGACCGCGCTATACACTACTAAACACCATAAAAGGGCGGAAACTCCAGTACTAGTACTTTGGTCATGTCACTTGAACGGGGAACCACCCACATACTACAAGGGACGACCAATGGAAAGAGGAGCCGCGGAAGACCACGCCGGAGGTGGGGCGACGATGTCCGTGACTGGATGGGCATGTCACTCATGCCCGTAGCCGGGGGGGGGGGGT
>NW_017804120.1:1682421-1741019 GCF_001625305.1 Branchiostoma belcheri
AGAAAAACTGCTCCCTTTGTCATTGAATAGAAATTTATCTCTGATTTTTTCTTAGAAATCCTCTCAAAAATGCACGAAATGCCATTTTAGAAGGTTCATTTTTCAAACAAAATTTTCCGGGGGAGCATGACCCCCCCACCCCCTAGGAACCTCGCGCCTACAGCGCTCGAGGTCCCCTCAAGCAGTGGGAAGAACCCCCCATTCAAAATCCTGGCTACGGGCATGTCACTGGCAGAGTATTCTCACAGGTCCAGGGACAGGAGAGAGTGGAGGAGGCTGATACTGGATGCCACCATAGTCCCCGACCCTCAGACATGAGGATGGGACTAGGTATAAAGGTAAAGGTACTTACATAGAACGGGCTGCCAGCAGTCTTGATCCAGCCTATGAGCGGGTACTGCAGCAGTCCGACCAGCCCGGCTACCAGGTACGACAGGCCGATCAACCGGCCAAGGTGCTCCGCGGGAAATCTGGAGTTATAATATGAATACCTGCATTAGTTATGAGTACCAAGATTTTTTTTCTATTTCAACATTTATCACAAGATATGGTGACGGCACACTCAAAGTTTTTTTTAAAGTTATTTTTATGACGCCACAAACGCAGACAACAGACATACACATTTTCACCTGAGTAAGGTGAGGAAATTCGTGTAAAGCGCCTTTTGCAAGGGTACAAGATCGGTGGCATGGCGGGATTCGAACTCGGAACCTCTTGGTTCCGAGGCGAACGCTTTGTCCTTACGCTTCAAAGCTCCATGAAAAATGGAGGTATTGTTTTGGCGCGTCTGTGTGTGTGTGTGTGTGCGTGTTTCCGCACATTTGTAGTCAGCATAACTTCAGAACGCCTTTATGGATTGTGATGATATTTGGTATGCTGGTAGGTCTTAGGAAGCCAAAGGTCAAGGTCAAATATGGGCCTCCTGGTGGCTGACCTTGGTACTGCAGGAGAACTTCTGGGAAAACAGATGTGCGGGGTGGCAGGGAAAACATATGTGCGGGGTGGAGGCAGCGCCTGCCCGGTTTTGATTAATGAGGTTCTCCCTCGGGAAAAGCCTACATGACCCTATCCAGGCTAAAGATGCTACTGTGTGTTTGAAACCAAAAACCTGTGTTATTTCGTTCTGTACTGTAGTGTACTGTGTAAAAACATTTAGAAAAACTCATATATTTCATGGAGGTATGAGATCTTCGAATTCTTGTTTTGCATCTCTGTGCCATACTCACGAGTTAGCAATGAAGGCGGTGTTTCCACCGTAGATAAAGGCTCTGCTGACGATATGCAGAACGAATGTCAGAAACATGTCCGGAGCTGAGGTCATGAGCAGGCCCGTACTGGACTCCACAGACGCCGTGTCCCACACGGACAGCGTGGCGAAGAGGAACACCAGCGAGCTGGTCAGACTGGTGATGACGAACACAGGGACAGCTGCACGGCGCCTGGAGGTTACAGTAGAACCTGCAGCTGGTCAAGAACACAATAAACACATGGGACGGTCATCAAGACCAGTATGTTTATGACAAGGTGGCAATGTTTGTTTGTTTGTTTTTATTTGTTTACCCAGGGTGTACACATCGCCACTAAGGCGTTTTTCAATGTGCCCTGCAGGCATACATAAATAAAATATACAAGAAAATAACAGATATAACAAAATGATAAGTCAACTTATAAGTACAAATTAAAGTCAACTTAGTACAAATAAAAGTAAAAGTACATGTACTATATAATGCCGCAACTCAGTAAGGTGGTAATAAAACAAACTTGTCAAACCAAGAGCCACAACTCATAGTAGTAAAGGCAATAATGTCGTCTTGTGGTTCGGGTTGTTGATCTACAATTGACAGGTCCAGGTTGGAAACCCTTTGATTTTGCACCTATTTCCTCATTGATCACCCCATTGGTTAGTAACGTCCCATCGGTGAGTGCATCTGAGTATCCTTTCCATCCTGTTAGTTTGGGTACCATATCCTGGTTAGTTTTTGTCTGCTCCGACAGTTGGTGGGTGAACCGGAGGTATTAAACTAGCTATAAACCAGGATTGTACTATGGCTAACATCGCGATGCAGTGTTGCTCTGTGCGAGGATTCTTTGGTGTAGTACATAGTTCAACACGCGCCCTATCCTTGAAATTTCACAGAAATGTTGACTGGAATATTATTGATGATATCTTTTAATTATATTCAGCTGTAGGGTAAGACAGTATACAAGAGGTATACGTACCTTCAGACTTATGTCCTCTAAGTCCCAGGTCATAGACGAACCCACAGAGTGGAGACATCAACACATTCAACACCTGGAATACCCCAAACACGTCTGTCCAGAAGCTCACTGGAAGGAAAACAGACAGATTAAACATAGACATACATTTAACATGATTTTTGGCGATGTCTCGGGGAGGAGCCTAATGGTACAGTATTGTGCGCAGTTTGCAAGAATTCTAGGAATGGTACAGGAATTTTGTCCACAGGAATGGAATGTCCACAGGCATTTCTCTGACCCATATCTATGCCCACATTCCTGGAACCCTGAAGACCTGTCTGCACCGGATGTCCTACTTTCTGTGACCCCGGGGCTCGTTCACTATACACTCAGGGGAGAAGCACTGTATCTGTCTAGG
The DNA here is from genome assembly GCF_001625305.1 of Branchiostoma belcheri. NCBI lineage: Eukaryota > Metazoa > Chordata > Leptocardii > Amphioxiformes > Branchiostomatidae > Branchiostoma > Branchiostoma belcheri. The sequence continues at coordinate 1,685,039 of NW_017804120.1, forward strand.
CTTAACAGGTACCAAGTCTTCCTCAAAATCATGAAATGATGGCAGTGCCATGCAAACAATAACCCTATCAGCAACCACCGTCGCCATGGCAATGTATGTTTTCATTGCCAGTCTTGTTTATTTTGCATGTTACCCACCCTGTGCGTTGTTATTTCCTGTCACCAGGTTGAACCAGATGTTAGCGGTGCCGACCAGGATGATGACGTTCAAGTTCATGATGCTGATGTACACAAGGTGGAGGAGATACAGTCGTGACGTCACAACCTGCATGAATGTCTCTTTCGTCCGTGTTTCAGATTCACTCTCCTCTTCACTACTGTTTTCTAGTAAAAAGGTTTGAAACAAATAGGTTTTGAACTAAAGAAGCATTGCAACGTGAATAATAATAGGTGAATAATAATAGTCAATGCCATAATTATAATAGCCTGATAATAGAGGTATATCACCGGCGGTCATTTGAACGGAAAGCATGTTCGATTTGGGGTCACCGGCGGTCATTTGAACTGAAAGCGTGTTCCATTTGGGGTCACCGGAGGTCGCGGTGTTGATGGGATTAAAACATATGAAATGGGATCGTGATTATTATATAAAAACAATAAACAAAAGGTTTCAGACTTCCTGGGAGTAGGTAAAGTTTGGCATCCTGAATGTGAACCTCTGCTAGCTTTCAGTCAGAAACATTTGACTTCCTGCATCATATACCTGTCAATTCGCCCCACCCACGTGCTCTCAACTTACTCTGTTTGGACAAACAGACACACAAACACACAGCTCAGCAACTCAAAACAATACTTTGAACAAAAAAAGTAAGATTTGTTGTAATATTCCAAAATGTGCTGTGTTTTTCTATGTCCAATATTTGGCCACTCCTGAAAAAAAACTGGGTTCTAAGAATGACACCAATGTTATCATACCTTTTTGCAGCTTCTCTGTTTCCTGAGAGTCGTTCCTGTCCTCCCGTTGTGAGTTCGGAAGGAACTTGTACTTCGGGAAGAGAGTAAAGGTGGCCAACAGTGACGGGACACACAGACAGGCTAGGGCGACACACATGTGTTGAAAGGGCACACCTAAGTGAGCGTACAGCAACTGAAGAAGAGGAAGGGAATTTAAAGATTACTTTATGATTTCTCTGGGTGCAAGTGATCTTTCATGACCTTCAACCATAACTTCACAGCTCACCGTAAATATATCGGAACAGTAGAGGGATGATACGATGCAATTTGATTAAGGGTTAATGCCCCGCTCCAAGGGGTATATGGTGGGATAATCCCTGGTAAGGTGCGATAACCACAGAGTGAGCGTAGCCTCATAAACCACCTCATAAACCACCTTGTTCGCTACACTCACTCGGTGGTTTATTTGGAAGTTATCTCACCATATACACCTCGGGGCGGGGCATTAATCCTTTATCACACCACTGTCTTAATGCCTCGACCCAGTTACTCGTACTGTGTCACCTTGAGGCTAGACCGTCCTATCACCCATTTGTCAAAATCACCCTCCACTGACCATGCAACCAAAAAGCAATTAGAACAGACAGCAGAAAAAAAGCCACAACGTAACCACCCAAAACAATACTTCCTTACCCGGCAGTGGACTTACCTTTTGCACAAGGAAGGTGATAGGAGCAGAACCAAAGGCACCAGATATGACAGTGATGACTGTTGACCTCCGGGATCCAAATAAGTTTCCAACCTAAGAGAGGACAGGTGTGTAATATGTCGTTCAGGTGTCTAAGGGCGGCCAGTCACAGATCATCACACCATCACGAACTATTTGTGCAACATACAATTGTCTTGTTACGGAAAGGATTGTCTTGTATTGTGGTGAGTATCCCTAAATCGGTCCCCAAATTCAGTTGCAGTACCTGTTTTTTGGACCTTCCTAAATCCTGCCAATCCGTGGTTACAAAAGCTTATAGGTCGTGTGGCGTGGCAGCAGTGTGCTCGTCTCAGAACCAAGAGGTCCCGGGTTCGAACCCTGCCGTGCCATCGGCCTTCCCCTTGGGAAAGGCACTTTACACGACTTTCCTCACTTCACTCAAATGAAAATGAGTACTGTATTGCCCTCTATGTTGGTGGTGGCATTAAAAGTAAGTTGAAAAAAAAACTTAAGGCGTCACCATGTATTGTGTTTTAAAAATGTTTTATCTTAAAAAATATAGAAACTGCAACTTACCGTTATATTTGCGAGAAGAGTGATGTTAGCGCACATGCCGACAAGGATCATACCGGGGTACAGGAGGTAGACATACGGGTACTCTAGTCAAGACAAACAAATAACAAAATTGTAAACAAGTATTTATCTATTAAATATAATTTTTTTATAATGCTATTCCTCTTACCATTATTGTATTTGACGATCGTTTCTGGTTTATGCATCGCTCTATGTATTTGCTTCTTTGAGAAATAAGAAACAAAGAATATCTAGCAACATTGTTATCCCTTGTTTAGGGCGTACAGAAATATGCGGACTTATATATACGTGCTAAATTTAGTCTTCTAAAATTGTCAACAAAATAGATTTAAGATACTAGTTTGTTAAAAAGTCAGGAAATTTTGTTTTTATATGTTGCATTATGTTACATTTGTTTGTTGTTAGTTACAAATGATAAGTGCTTGGTAAATGCTGAAATCTCTGATATTGCAACGATAGATATTTTTATGATTACTATATTAATTTGATGATGATGTGTCCTCGATATTGTATAATGCACTGTTTTGTTTTGCTATTTGGATATTCGTAACTTGTTGTTAGGTCCTGTATATTGTATTGACTTGTCCTGTGTTGTGTTGTGTTGTGTTGTATGTACCAGTGGCAGCCGCCACCAGCCTTTAGGCTGCCTGGCTCCCACTTGTAATGCATTGTGGCATCACCAATAAATGAAATGAAATATTGAAATGAAAGTGCGTACCTTTTGATGAGAATCCAAGGAACAATGCGGCTGTGGCCATTAATGAACTGGAAATGTTAGACAGATAACGGCTGGTCAGAGACAAAGTTCAATCATCAAGTAAGCCTTAAGCAAGCAAAAAAATGGATAAACAAAGATCTACACTTATCATGAAAGTTCATCCGAGTTGTTAGTAATCATAGTACAACTTTTAATAGTTGAACTTTATTCCAACACAACGTTTGATCAATTGCTGACGTCACGTATCCGTAAAGTCTCGTGTGAATAAGGTCACGTGTCCATAACCGTAACTCTCGCGAGTTTACGTTCGTGATTGGTCATTAATTATCCTGATGAAGGCGACAGTGGTTGTTGAAATTTTGATCTCTCTGTTCTCGTTGTGTTGGAATTGAGTCCAACATTGTACAAAGATCTAGACTTGACATACCTAAAGCACGTCCTAGTGAAACGAAGGCCGAAGTAGTCGAGAGCTATCCCTGCGAACAACGAGGCAACTTGACTGGCGACAACGGAAATGGCGAACACTTGCGTCAGAGTCTCATCCTGTGCAAGGCATTCTGGGTACCGGTGACACGATGCATCCTGGGTAAAGTTGTTTGACGAAACATGGCAGCTGATCTTAAATCCAAAGAGTTCGGGTTATAATCTACTCTTCCAATACATTTTCGTCTGATTTTGTTTGATTTTGAGTTTGATTTTCGTTATATTTTGGCATTCTACGACATTGGTATCGTTTTCCAATATTCTTTTTTTTAAAACTTGCGGTATACATTTGCTCATTTTGCAACTTTTTTTTTGTACGATTTACAGTATGGTTGAATTTTTTTTTGAAACGGCCGGAAATTCATGCGCGCGCGAATGTCACCAATATAATCAAATCAACATGGCCTTAGTAATTGGTGTCATTTGTGTGCTTTTGTCGGTAAGTGTTTGATGATAAGAGATAGTTCTGTTAGCGGTTGTAGCCTTCAGTTTAGTTCAGTTCAGTTTTTATTCGCACTTTAAAACAAAATGTAACAATACAGATACAAAAAAATATAAATGAAATGTAACAGTGCAGGGAGGCCGGAAGCATAAAATGCTTATGAGGAGGCCTCCCTTCATAACGTAATTAACAATTCAAATAAATCGGATAAATAAGAAATAACTTACTAGGTAACGGGTAAATGAAACAAAACAATAAAATACAATACGATACAATACTATCTACAATAATGAAAAATAGTAATGAAAAGTAGTAAGCAAGGAAACATAAACAAAAATTAAGAATGTGTGGGGTTATTTATGAAAGTTACTTTAGTATGATTTTTGAAAATGGTGACGGAGGGACTGATTTGTAAAGTTCTACTTAGGTTGTTCCAAATTGTTGGGCCTCTGTACGTGATTGTAAATTGACGAAGATTATCGCCTTGTTTATCGGTTTCCTTACCTGTGTACTTTGCTCCGTGTTGTTTGCTGGTGTGGTGACACAGAGGTCGCTGAAGTACCCCTCCTGTTTAAGGATGTACACAAGCGACGTCCATCCATAGATGATACCAGAAAACAGCAACATCTCCAGAACAGAGATGGCCAGGAGCAGGAAACGTTTCTCAAACTTCACAGCCGCCATTTTGACTGTCGGAAGGGGAATTAAACAGCAGGTCCCTTCACCAGTTATGTGATCTCCAAGCGAACGTTGGAAACAGGCGGTAAATGGATACACAGGCGACTCCTGCCCTACCGAATCTGCTTGGAGATTACCAGTTATGAACGTTAGCTTTTTGCAAAGTTAAGTTACAACATATTGAGTATAACTTAACTAAAACTTAACGTAAAGTATTGAGTATAACTTAGCTATCGTAGACTGGAACTCGTTGCCACCAAGCACAGTTGGGGCATCATGACTAGAAAACTTTAAACAACTCCTGCAATCAAATGTGCAAAGATTGAGTGTAACAAGCCGTTCGGTGTGATATAGCTAGCTGCCGCCGCGCCGCGTGCCTGTGAAGCTGAAGCTGTGTTACGCCGAAGGGCGGTTATAGCGGCTATACCGATACAGATACGGATAGTATAAACGGTTTTAGGTTTTTTTCCCTGGCCGTCAGGTCACTCAAGTGATTTCAGATCGCCCAAAGTGGTCAGAACGACAGACCCCTTCTGAAAACTTACGCATTTTTTCGCAAGCGCCAAATTAAAGCCGCTTCTCAAAGATTAAAAATCTTTATAACGTATTACAGAACCGCGAAAACCGCGACCGTAAAAATACCGCGTAAAAAATCAGGAATTACAGTAGTTGCTTCCCTTATTTTGGTCCCTATACCGGTGTTGTCACCTCTATCTGTGACACGTACACAGGACTCAATACTTCACAAAAGAGAGATTTTCAAAAGTTCAAATTATAGGTAAGTCTGCTTATTACATCTACATGGTATTGTCTACCTAGATAATAGGAACAGATACCAGATAATCTGATGATGGGACGAGCGGAAAAGGTTCGCCTATTATACATATAGTAAGCTTTATTTGCAAAATCATGCCCGAAGGCTAATTGCTTGTACAATCAAGTATGATACTCGTTGCAATACAGTAACAGGAGACAGGTAACAATCTGTCTGGAAAAACTTCTACTTCTACTACTACGCTAGCTATTGTGGGGTTCGACTTCTTCTTTGAAGGCAGTGGATAATGAATAGTCCCACATTCTGCATAATTAGTGGGTTTTGTGATCTTAGTAGAAAGGTAGTCTTTTGGTGATCTTCTAAAGGACGAAATGATTGAGAGATTGTTGTAACTGTCTGAAATGATCTGTTTCTTTCGGTCTCATAGTGAGGACACTGGCTATTATAACGCTTTTTCAAAAACATCAAATGTCAAAGCAAACCATTGTACCAGAGACAGCTGGCACTTATCACTATGGTTAAATCCCCACATTTCAGTGTGAAACACGTTTAGACACGCAGTTGTGTCTTCCAGAGGTATGAATGTGTAGCCTGGTTACCAAACCTATTATAGCTCCCGAGTTCTACATCCTCTCCGCAATTAATCATGGCCGAGCAACTTTGAGAAATGTAAAAAAAGATGTTACTACTGACAAAGACGTGAAAGAAAGAATTTTGGCGAATTACATGTATTTGAATCGTGAATAGGGATACTGAACAGGCACCATGGACGCTAATAGCTGCAATTTCAGTGTCTTTATCGTTTATACTATGTATCCTTGCTAGAATGGAAGGGGCCAATGACATGTCCCAGAGTTATAATAAAGGGCAATTGTTTCAGATCGCCCCTTGCGAACGTTGGATATATACAGGCGGCCTATATGGATACAGGCGGCAAACATAAAGTCCCCATGCCCCCCCCCCCGAATCTGCTTGGAGATTACCCAAAGTCCACTCCGAGGTGGTTTGGTCTTGGTTTGGTAAAAAAAAATGGTTAACATTTGGTAGGAAGAGTGTTACTTTAATAAAAAAAACATATCACTTTGATCGAGAAGGTTTCAAAACCTCCTTGGTTTAGTCTTGGTTAAATCGGTTTCTTTGTTCTTGTATGTTGTAAATGAAAACAGTCTGGCGTCAGTGTTGAAGCTGTACCGGGTAAGAACCGTACCTACGTACCTACACTACAGATAACTTGTTACTATGATACCTCATACTTAGGGACAGTAATTAATAGTTAGCTTACCTGGTCAGAATGAAGAAGAGAAGCAGACTGCGCAAAAACGTTGCTGTGTTCGTCATGCAAGCTAGCCAGTGATTAGTCTGACTCCTACCGCCGATTCACCGGACGCCACAATTGGCTACAAATGTAAATGTAGGGTTTGCATTTGCATCGGAAAAGCCATTGTCACGCGGTCAATTATGAGATAATAGCAGGATGAACCATCTTTTCCCTACAGCAGGGGTGGTTCGGGTCCGATCTATGGATGCTTTGTAGACGTGGAACTGTGTAAGAAACAGGAGGAGACAGTAAAAACCCCACTGGTCCCGGGCCGGGGTTCAAACCCACAACCTCCCGGGCCCCAGTCAGACACTCTAACCTCTCCGCTAAAAGGTCTAGACCCATCGGCTCCTCCTGTTTCTTACAACTGTTTTTCTTTCATTAACAGGGCAATTCTATCTTTATTTTCTTCTTCATATCTAATAAAAGATGTTTGTGCCCACTTTTAATTTGTATTTTGATTCTTACTATGCCTTTTGTGTTCAGTTTATGTTAGTGTTCTGTTTATTCTATTGTATTGAATGATTTTAGTACATTCCGTTGTTATATTTTGTATTATTTTAGTGCACTCAAGGAAGATTAGTGTTTGTATAATGGAGATCTGAATAAACCAAACCAAAAAGGTTTGATTGATTGGCAAATTATCTAGGAGTTTGGTCTAATTATCTTCACTGTAAAACAAACAAGTTGGACTAGTTTTGTGCATATCTAATGTAAATGCCACATTTAGTCAATAATGTCCTTGGTCTAGTCAAATCAATGTGGCGAACATTGTAGTTATAATACTATAACTGTTATATATGTCTGAATTGTTGTGTTTCCTGTTTCAATCCTGAAAAAAAAAAACTCATTTTGAACGCCAAACATGAGAGATCATGGGCGAATAGTACTTAGGAATGGTGCAACCGGGTACTCCATGAAATGTAATGTTGGGTTTGGTGGAAAAAAATTCAGTGCAAAAGAGAACCCCCAATAAAAAAGCCTAAAAACACACTAAAAATACCCCCCAAAACCGAAACCTCTGCTTGGAGAGTAATTGTCTTGACCAATCAGGCTACGCCTTGCGCAACCGGTCTCTAAAACATCTGGGATGCATTTACACGGCTTTACCCAGAAATCCGCTCCGTAGAAAAACAACATATTTCGTCTTCCACAGTTTTTGCACAGCAATACTTAATATTCTTTCACATACGGATAATCTTCGATACACAGTCACACTCAGCTGGACCATCAGGTTTGAATAGTTTGAACTATGACCTTTTACAAGGTCAGGGGTCATCCACCACCGCCATATACGTATTTTCTCTTTGTCCACGTATTTTACTTTGTTTATATTTTGGCCTCGTATTCTTTCCTTTATACCCATAGAACAAGGTAAGAACTCATGAAGGTTCATGGTTTATTAGAAATATGTAATATTTGGCAGCGCCAATAGTTCAATTGCCATGTAAGGTTAGAAGCATTTTATAGCTTTCTTATGTTCATAAAGGTGGGAGGGGGGCACATTATTTTTGTATGTAAGGAAACCTTGTTAATGTTTGTAATGGTTAAATGTGAAGGTATGATGCTTTGTGTGTTATTCATGATGCTACTTAGTTTGATATGCTACTTTTAGATTTAAAGATGACAATAAGCCACATAAGGTTTAGAGTACAGTTTGTGAAAGCTAACTGTGCTAATTCTAAACCTTACATAGCCGCGGCGACTGTTGCAGGGCTTCTCTTGCTTGCAGTCTTTTACAGTAGCCCTAACAACAGTCGCGTAAAAGACTGCAAGCAAGAGAAGCCCTGCAACAGTCGCCGCGGCTAAACCTTACACTGAGACTTTATGTATAACAATTAACATATTGTAACACAAGAGAAAAGAGTAATTCAAAAGTTGACTCTGACACAAGAGAAAAGAGTAACTCGAAGGTTGACTCTGACTGGCGGGGATCGAACCCGCGCCGCCCGCGCGGCGTGTCAGCTCACAACCAGCGAACCCATTCAGCCAACAGATCCAGGATCCATTGTGCGGGTAGTTAGTGACGCCTACATACTCGCTGTTACACTACTCCCTCTCTTGTCTGAGATTCGTCCTCGAATCTTCCAAGTTCGTTTCCCTGTGGGCACACTCGGCCATATCTCGCAGGGCACACTCTAGCACCTTCCATACTCAGATCATCTCTTTTTTCTACCTCCATACTCAGATGACTTGGTAACAATAATGCCTATTTTGTTTGTTTGTTTTATACATATCGCCCGTAGGGCGCTTTTCAATGAGCCCTGGGCCTGGGGAAGACCCCAAACAAAAACATCAATTGGGTTTAGTTACTCATATGCATATTTGATTACTGATACATGTATGTATACAACTATGCAAACAAGTTTGATTACTTGAGTGTAGTGCCACTTACTTTTGTCCTTGTTTATCAATATGATTTGTTATGTTTTTATGTTTATGTTTATGTTTTATTTTATTTTTATGTTTTATTTTTTATGTTTGACTTGCTAAGTTGAAAGCAAAGTTAATTTGTTGAATCAGGCTTACTTTTTTATGTTTATTTATTTTTCATTCAGTCAATCGACACACAACCCACATTCACACCACTACACGAGGGCAACAATTTGCAGTAGGAGCAGAAATGGCAAAGAGTTCCGAACGGTTGCCCTTCAAATGTGATCAGTGTAACTATTCCACCGCTTGGAAAAGCAACCTAACCAGGCACATGTCGGTACACACCAAGAAAAGGCCTTACAAGTGTGCGCGATGCGACTACGCTGCTACACAAAAATCCCACTTAGTAAGCCACCTGGCGGCACACACGGGAGACAAGCCTTACGTGTGCGGCGAGTGCGGCTTTCGTACGGGGAGTCGGTCCACGGTTGTGAAACACGTGAAAGGTCACAGCGGCGAAAAACCGTACAGGTGCTATCAGTGCAGCTACTCAACTGTTAACAAGACCCAACTCAAGTTGCACATGAAAGAACACACTGGTGAGAAACCATTCACATGTGACAAGTGCCCTTACAAAGCAGCTTTGAAATCCAGGCTTACAACACACATGAGGAGCCACTTGGGTAAGAAACCGTACAAGTGTGAGCTATGCAGCTACAGAGGGAGCCAAAAAAGCCATCTAGATGTACACATGATCAGTCACAAAGTGACGTACAAGCCGCTTGTATGTGGGGAGTGTGGGTATAGGACTGCTATCAAGTCTAATCTGGTTGCGCACATGAAAACGCACACAGGGGATAAACCCTACAAGTGTGAGTTGTGCAGTTTTGCCGCAGTTTTTAAGTCTCATCTGGAGAGACACATGAACACTCACACGGGTAACAGGCCGTATAAATGTGAACACTGCAAGTATGCTGCGGTACAGAAGATCCAGTTGGAAACTCACATGAACCAACACTCAGGGCTGAAACCATTTTCGTGCGAGAATTGTGACTATAGAACTGCCTACAAGTCACACTTAACCAGGCACATGAAAGTCCACAAAACATGAAAAAGAAAAACAATATATTTCATCTATACCATGGTATGGAGTGAAATATTATCCTAACACTAATCGGATGAAATTTAGCAAGCCTACAAGTGTAAGTTGTGCAGTTTTGCCGCCATCTTTAAGTCTCATCTGGAGAGACATATGAACACTCACACGGGTAACAGGCCGTATAAATGTGAACACTGCAACTATGCTGCAGTACAGAAGATCCAGTTGGAAACTCACCATTTTCGTGTGAGAATTGTGACTATAGAACTGCCTACAAGTCACACTTAACCAGGCACATGAAAGTCCACAAAACATGAAATAGAAAAACAATATGTTTCATCCATACCATGGTATGGAGTGAAATATGAATATATTATCCTAATGCTAATCAGATGAAATTTGGCAAAATTTGAAGAAAAAAAATGCACTTGATAATTGGGTTACTAGTATATCCCAACTGCCTACAAGTCACACTTAACCAGGCACATGAAAGTCCACAAAACATGAAATAGAAAAACAATATGTTTCATCCATACCGTGGTATGGACTGAAATATGAATACATTATCCTAATGCTAATCAGATGAAATTTGGCAAAATTTGAAAAAAAAAGCACTTTGTAATTGGTTTTTTTTTGCCCTTTGCAACAAGTGGGGATATATGTACATTGTATACATTCTATATTTACAGGTCAATCTTATTTCTGGATGTTTCAATTTTCGTTCTCCAATTAATTATTAGAGCTTCAGAGCTGTAAATATTTTGAGATCACTGATATCTTTGTGTATATTTGGTAAAATAAGTGTGAATAGATATTTAATGGTATTCTCTGATTGTAAAGGCTGCAAAATTAATGTTTTCCTAGCTTGAAGATGAAATTAGATGCTCACGCAGTTTGACCATAACATTTTAACTCAAGATAGTACATTCACAATTTATCTAACTCATTATATAGTCTTAATTATATTTACCTTCCCAGAAGCAAAACATTGTTTTTACTTAGTTCTTCCAAACACACAAGGTCAATGACCTGGACCAGAAGGTTGTCACCATGGTAACTGGTGCTGTAGCAGACACCCTGTGGTATTTGATTACATTAGGTAGCAAGTGGCAGGACAGAGGTCAAGGGGCTAGCTAGTTGAGTTAAACCATCCCTATGTGAAGGTAAACATTATGCATTTGCTTATTAACTACTTGTATTACTTTTTTCTAGTTCAATGATGATTTGATACGTAAATTGTCGGATTCTTTTATTTGTTGCATCATTTCCCGTATATCATTTGCATCATGGCATAGAATATGAATTCTACTCTTTAGGAGGAATGAAATAGAATATGAGACACAAGCATCCTTCTTATGTAATTATGATTCAATGTTTTCTGATTGTTTTTATTAATGAGGTTAATGAGATTAATTTCAAAGTGCATGCATTGGGCTGTTACTTCTAAAATGTTATTTTTCAAACTTCATTCAGATAAGAAGAAACAAAAAGCTTAAAACAAGAACATACAAGCCTACATACACTGACAAATAAAAACTAGTAGCAATCAGTAATACTACAACACAAGGTACAATGTATAAGGTTCCCACTTTTTGTTGTTTTTACATATTTTGTTTTTAGCTGTCACAATATTTTATTTTTCTCCTCTATGTACATACTTAACGAGGGCAATAAACGTCTGAATATATAGATTAAATGTCTTCCGGTTTTTATAAATATATATTTTGCCTAATAGAATGATAGCATCAGCAATGACTAGTGTTTCGCTTAATAGGTCCCACTGCAATATATACATTATTAATTTTAATTAGGCTTTGAGCAAGTATTAATACACATTTATTATAATAATACTCCAATATCACATACAGCATCTCATTGATACTAGCTCAATGTCAATATTGCCATGGTAATTTTGATAATAAAAACATATACTTTAGGCCACACCAATTTAATTTCTTGGTTAATGGATTCACCGCTTCATTTTTTTCTGATTTGCAAATAAAAATAAAAATTCAGAATCAACTGCAAAATGCTCATATATTTTGCCCTGAACCGTTGAAAACAGTCCTTTTCATCCTAGTTGTTACAGTTATTCCATCTTTCAATGCAATGGTATCATCAAAAGTTCAAAATTCATTGTTTAAATTTTGAACCAGCCTGGTGTGTTGACTCCTATCGTACCATTTCGGGCCATAATAGGATGCCTAGGCCTGTTTTTATTTTTTATTTGTTTTTCGCCCGCTCGCTCCATTATTTTTCTAGAAAAATCCGCTAACCAAGAAATTAAATTGGTGTGGCTTTAGTTCATAAGTTACAAAATATCACTTTGTCACTAAGACACATTTACACCGTCAGTCACATTGTGGATTGATTACGATGTGTTCTGGTAATATACTAGATTATCATATAGCGGGCCAATCACCAGCCTTCATTCATATTGGCGGGGTGGTCCTCGGTGTATATGGTGCACCGGTGACATAAGGCCAGCTCTGTCCCCATATATATATCCACCTCATAAACCACCTTAATTATGCACTTGAAATTAAACATAATCTAATTAATGACGAATTTTACGACTGATTATTTTTTGCGACTGTTTTTCTTTCCATTTAAGACAGTACCTTCGTAGACTAACCTGTTAATACATTTAAATTTATACAGACACCCTATAGCTAACTAGAAATGGCAATTCCAATTAAAGGTAATACAGTAATAGAGTGCCGTACAGTAATACAGAAAAGGTGTGAAAATGAACGTTATAGGTGTAAACAGAGTAATATGCATTGTTGGCTAGGTTTGCTTGATAGCTAGACCATCGTAGGCTTGGTGGTATCTCTACGGTGCTGGGAGTGCCGCCGGTCCGCCTAGGTCCGTTAGTGGACGCCTGGATTTTCTGGGGGTCGGTTCCAATTGTGATGACAGTAACGACTGAAAAGTTTTTTAGCGTCTTGTAATACGACTTTTCCTCTCTTATTTTAATGGAAAGAGCTTTGTCAATTTCCTCAATTTTATTTAAATCAATCAACATGATAGGAGTACATAGTACTCCTGAATTGCGTCGACTTTACAATATAATTTAGCCATGTTTGTGTTGTCTGGTTCGCTAAAGAAGATACATGGTTTTATGTTGCTATCAGATGTCCAGAGGGGTCAGGGGTCAATTGTGCAACTTAGGGTAGTATTCACTCGAGTTTCCATCGTATAGAATTTTACACTTTTTGGCGACGTCTCAGGGAGGAGCCTAATGGTGTAGTTTTGTGCGCAGTTTGCAAGAATTCTGGGAATGGTACAGGCATTTTGTCCACAGGAATGGAATGTCCACAGGCATGTCTCTGACCCACATCTATGCCCACATTCCTGGAAACCCTTGGGAAGACCTCTCTCCCCCGTGTGGCCCTACTTTCTGTGACCCTAGGGCTCGTTCACTATACACTCAGGGGAGGAGTGTACTGTATCTGTCTAGACTCATCAGGTACCAAGTCTTCCTCAAAATCACGAAACGATGGCAGTGCCATGCAAACAATAACCCTAACTGCAACCACCGTCGCGTCACCATTGCAATGCATGTTTTCATTGCCAATCTTTTTGACTAAATGGACACTTTAGAACTTGGGGTAACCCCGCCAATGTATGTTCTTTGAAATCTAAAACTCATCAGGTAGATCACTTTTAACTTTTTTTCCTGACATAGCTCCTATATATTAGGGTAGGAAAGCCTGTTAGTGGCCCTTCGCTCTATAAAGGGCCGAGTACGCTACATTTAAAGTTTTTTTATTACGTCATTTTGGTACACCTCACTGCTTGCATCAATGGGGGTGTTTTTATTTTCAATGGCAGGACGACCCCCAATCTTTATCATGCCGATCTCCTCTTCCTTTGTGAGCTTTGGTGTCTTTGGAGAAACGGCAGAACCCGTCCCAGACGAGTCCCCCTTTTGGAACGATTTAGCGAAAGCCTTTTTGAAATTTTCTCCCATGATGCCGTAGACAAAGGGGTTAACGGAAGAGTTGGCGTAACTCATGCAGAGGGCGGTTATTTTCAGCCACATGATTGGATGCGGGATTTCACCCTCACTTCTAAAGGCAAACCACAGATTGAGCGCGTGATTCGGAGCCCAGCATACGGCAAAGAGGATGACCACAGTTGCCACCATGCGAGTAACCTAAAAAAAAGAAGAGATGTCTCTATTATTCTTTTTATTGTTCACACAGAATAACATAGTACAACACAAAGTGGTAACGCACTCAAGTATCTAAGACTTATTTCAACGCTACCACTTACACATAATACATTAGCAAAAAGAATCCAATAAGTAGAAAATACAGATGACAATATATAGAAAGAAAGTTTATTGCAAATACTTGCCCGAGGGCTAATTGCAGTTACAAACAACATAAGAAAGAAAATATAGTGGTATGTGATGATGAGACTATATCTACGTCTAGCATTATACTATATTCTACAACATACATGGTGCTATAGTTTTACTGGGTTTGACTTCTTTTTAGGCAATGGAAGACGAATTTACCCACTTCTTCTATAATATGTGGGTTCTTTGATATTGTTTACATATGTGCGAGTGTCACGCCTGTAGGAGCTTTGCTTATAGAGTTTTGCACTTCAGAACTTGATCGTGGTAGGGCTATACTAATTGAACTCCTGTGGTGCAAAACCGAGGAATTAACCGGGGAACCTAGATTATTCGGGCGGCAAAGACCTCTTGCAGCCCCGAAGAAAACCCGCCCTAACAACGATGGACTGGATACCGGGCTACACTGTATATATGTATCTATTAATATTATGATAACAAATGTATAATGAGAATCATCCAGGAAATCGTTTGATAGTTTTCTTGCCAGCAGATAATGCTGTCCTTGAGCAGAAATTAGAATTATAGTTGTTAACGTTGCTATCTTTATCTCCATGTGCTTCCGTCACTGATCTCTATGATCTTCAGCTGTTATAAATATCTACGAGGCCCAATTAGTTCAGATTGCAAATGTATGTCGGTAAGTCGGTGACTTATCTATTGCTGAGGTCACATTTCCAAACCGGGGCCCGGCCAGGCAGGTTTTGGGAACGAAAATTACGATATAAAAGTCAACAAAACACAGAAACGTTTTTGATGATAATCATGGGCACTATATCTATATACTCTTGATATGGATTGTTAATTTTTCCTTCATACAAACAGCCCGGCCGGGCCCCGGTTTGCAATTGTGACCTAAGCATATGTTAGCTGCTAGTGTGCGGCCATTTGACGGCTGCCTTAACTCATTCATTCATTTAGTCATTCAAGCATTCTTGCATTTAGTTCCTTATTCAGCATTCTTCATCAAGCTTCAGCTATTTATCTCATTTTTTTAATTTAAAAAAAAAAAACAATTTCAGTCGAAACCCGTAATAACTACTTTCACATGTGATAACGGTTGTATCAAGTATATTGCATTATTTCGCTACAAAAAGATAGATATGAATCATTCTCTAGTAAATTAATGAGATAGAGAGTCGCTATCTCATTAATTTACTAGATACAAAACAAAATTCACTAGATAGAAAACAAAATTCTCCTTCTAGTGAATTAATGAGATAGAGGGTCGCTATCTCATTAATTCACTAGATAGTGAACAAGTGATAAATAATCAAGTCTCTTTATCAGGCTAACACCAGTTGCTAGCACATCTGATTTTTGCTTTTCCCTATCTTTCTGCCCACCCCACCTTCTTCTTTCTCGCCATGACGTGTTTCTGTGCCACTGACGTATTGGCCGACATGGTTGCTAGGTAACGGATGATGAGCCAATGGCAGGCCACGCTGGTTGTTAGGGGGATGACGTAACTGATGAGGACGGTGTAGATGATGTAACCCTGGTACTGGTCCGCTGAGGGAAATTTATCCAGACAGACTAGCTGCTTGATGCCGTGCCAATTCCACTCAAACACCTTCAAGAAGAAGGCGACTGGAAGGGATAGCAGGAAAGATCCTGGAGGAATGTAGAACAAGAAAGCTTTTTAGAAATGTAGCTGTTTTTGAGACTGAAATAGAAAATTCAAAGAAGAGATGATTGTAAAAATTGTACTGGGGGATTGTTCTTTGACCATAGGAACAATGCGACAAGGCTTCATTGGGTCAGTTCTCTTCGTTCAAAACCCTTTTTATTTAATCGAACCGTTCAAAACTAATTTCATTTTAGAAATGGGTTTTGAACGAATTCAGAAATGGGTTTGGAACGAAGAGAACTGACCCAATAAAGCCTTGTTGCATTGTCCCTATGGTCTTTCGTACAGAAGCCTTATCACATTGTTCCTATGGTCCTTCGTACAGAAGCCATGTCGCATTGTTCCTATGGTCCTTCGTACATAAGCCTTATCACATTGTTCCTATGGTCCTTCGTATGGTCGACCTAAAAGACTCACCAAAATCTTCGACGAAATCGCCCGTTCTTTCGTGCAATCGCCCGTGCAATCCGGCATTATGTAGCTAAATGGTTATTTTGTAAAGGCCGCGGAAGGCATTACCTTGAACCCTCTAAATCTCGAGACATCAATCAAGTATTACAAAGTTTGCATATAGATAAGTTATCGATTTTGCAAATCTCCGAAGATCTGCTTCTATGATCAGAGGGTGGTTTAGTGAGCCCTAACATTTTAGCGGATTATATTGGCCAGCAAATGCTGAAGAGTACGCAATATAGATTGTTACGAGACATTCGCAGCTATCTCAACTATATTAGGTCACTATTTCCCGAAGGCACAGAAGGCCCTTGTGTTGGACCAAAAGTTTTAACTCTAAATATCATTTCTTAGATGTTTACCATATATGCCAATGGGGGCTGGAAATGGTGGTCTGTGACCTATGCCGTCAGTTTGCGATCATACGACGATGGTATACGTACGACAAATGTGAGTCTAGAGACAGAATCGCACCCATTGCTTCCTAAAGCCTTGGTTGTGCTTTTTGTCCGCTACGTTTTTTTTCTGAAAACGTGGGGAAGGAGTGGCGTCGACGCACGTCACTCGCAAGGTTGCGCAAGGTGTAAGAGTGGGGTCTGCACGCCACGTCTGGCCTTGAGCGGTTGCGTGCATCGTACGTTGCGCAAGTGGTGAGTTAGTTGTACGTGCTTACAACGTACGATCTCTGTGCGATTGCAACTTTACCGTAAGGAGGCCGTACTCACACGTGCTTCTTACGTACGGTACGCACGGGGCACGCGCGTCGCCCGTACTCGCACGCACGGGTGGTGAATAATCCGCAGACCGCACGCAGAAAAAGTTTTACATGCACTTAAAGTTCTACGGCGTGTCTGCGTGCTCCCAAATCCGTAGGATTCCGTACGGAGGCGGTACTCACCACGCACGGATGCCCCACGTTTGCCCACGTTTTTGCACGTAGACAGCACGCAGAAGCACGTACGGCGGGTTGTGACCGAGGCTTAACTTACCGATCCAGATGATGGTGGTGGTAAGCAGCACACCGACAGGCGTCCGGAACCAAGGTGTCTTGAAATGTCTGGCGATGGCCCAGAACCGGTCCAGACTCAGAACTGCCAGAGTCACACAGGTCGCCTGGGCTGTAACCTAGCGATAGGAGAGAATTCAGTAGATACTTATTTGATAATGGACGACCGGTGCAATAGCTCAATTGGTAGAGTGCTCGCTTTGTAACCGGGAGGTCGTGAGTTCAAACCCCGGCCGGGTCATACCAAAGACTTAAAAATGGTACATATTTCTCTGCTTAGCACTCAGCATATATGAGAAAGAGTGTGAGAAGGTCAAGCACACAGCACTACCAGCGGACTAGCCCCCTGCTGTAGTGCCCTGCACAACTGTGTGTCGCCCAAGGGCTACGGAAATGGACATGGGCACCAAAACCCTATGCTCTGTACAGAGCACGGGTAGACCTTTGACCTATTTGATAATACAAATTGCAATACTCAGGAAGTGTGACGTAAGCAGCAGGGTAAAGGTAGTTGGAAGTCGGTACCGGCCACCGTCACCTCCCGGAAGTGACGTGTGCATCAGGTCAAAGGTAAATCGAAGTTGGTACCGCCCGCCGTCTGTGCACGTTTGAAAAATTAACTTTTTTTTGTTTTTTTTTTACGACAAGGCAAGCCAACACACCTTTGTAACATGTCAATAGTATGATACAAGTCTTAGAGCTTATATATGCTACACAATAGTACATCATGACTAGTTTCTATTGGTAAGTCCAGATAGCACGTAGCAAAATGTAGATTTGATGTGGTCTTCAGGAAGGCATTCATCTGAGGCTGGCCACACATAATCGATTTGACGTATGATATTTTATAGAACCCTACACAAGAAGCAACAAAAAACGAAACAGGAAGTTTTGCGACACGGCTGCTCTTTATTCTGACAGTTGCACGCCTTTAACATTTTGCAGTAGCTTAAAAATGACCCATAATAACCCTGCATTAGTAGTAACTTTCTTCATTGGTGAGTACCATTACGGCTCTTCAAATGTGTACCCTCGACCAGACCTTCGGTAGTTTCAAGGAGAATTAATGACTTGCTTGCTGAATGCTTGGCATGTAGATGAACTCGCGGCATCGCCATGAAATGATTTTTCAAGGTCTTCACATGAAAGCACTATGGAAAGCCCTGAAGCATGTGTGATACACCTGCATAGTAATGCATAGAGGTTAATGAAACGGGTCAGTCCGGGGTAAATATAGTTTTAGTCCCATGTCTTTGCAGTTACTTTGCAGTTTTTTAGTTACTGCTTATATGTTTTAGTTTAGTTATGGGAAAGGCCTCGGATATAGACAAAATTGTCTCTACCTTCCCCCAGCACACTCTTTTTACCTTCGCCAAGAAGGTTATGTTTTCAGTAGCGTTTGTCTGTTTGTCTGTCTGTTTGTGAACAGCATAACTCAAGAAGCTTAATATGGATTGTCATGAAACTTGGTATGTGGGTAGGTCTTGATGAGACCTAGAAATGATTAGATTTTGCGGCCCCCTGGCGGCTTTTGTTGGTACTGCAAAATAACTGCCGGATTTGATATCTCGCGATCTAGACATGCTAGGGTCACGAATTTTGGTTGGCTGATAGCTCTTGGGGCAGGGAAGATGTGAACTGCGTTTAGACCCCCTAGCAGCTTGTTATGGAACTGCAGGAGCGTTCTTGAAAAATCTCCGAAGGTTGATAACTCAAGAACCGGTTGACGGATTGTCATGATTTTTTGTATGTTGGTAGCTGAAGTGATGCTTGACATAATCAGATGACAATTATGCAAACCAGGAGCTAATTTGCATAATCTTGCACTTAGAATGCACTAAGAATCTTGCACTTAGAATGTAAAAAATGTCTTTTATTAATCGAGTCGCATGCAATACAAATTGCAACTTCAATACAAAGTCTACCCTGACCATAGCCAACCTGGTTTTTTATGGAACACGGTTGCTGTAATTCCAAACCATAGCTTCCCTAAATCACACAGCTGTCTTTAATTACACGACACACGTCACGACTAGAAACCATGACGATCTTTCTGACTACCATACATAGAAATTGTAGTCTTTGCATGTGCAATACCACATTTCCGTCACCCTCCAATAATATAGTTTTCCTTGGTAATACCACCCCGCGAATAATGATACCTGTAAGGTTATAGAAGATGCTGGTAATCATAGTTGAAATCCTCTGCACTTTCGTCTAAAAGCCTTTATTTTGCCCACCTACCCATATGGGTTTTTGCCAACATTTAGATAAAAGTGCCGACAGAAGGAAAATGTAAAAGGCAGAACTAAAATGTGTTCCATTTCTTCGTCAGTGCATGCATGTCGTCAGTCTTTGATGCTGTACTCCAATGTATTTAAAAGTTCGCAAAGCGACTTCATTACCTTCGCCAAGAAGGTTATGTTTTCAGTGGCGTTCGTGTATGTGTGTGTGTGTGTGTGTGTGTGTCTGTAAACACGATAACTTGAGAAGGCCTTGATGGATTGTCTTGATACTTGGTAGGTGGGTAGGTCTTCATGAGACCTCAAAATGATTAGATTTTGGACCACCTAGCGGCTTGTTATGGTACTGCAGCTGCACTTCCGGTTTTGATATCTCATGATCTAGACATGCTATGGTAATGAAATTTGGATGGTAGGTAGCTCTTGTGCTGGGGAAGAAGTGACGTGAGTTTGGGCCCCCTAGCGGCTTGCTCTGGAACTGGAGGGATATATTCTTGAAAATATTCAAAAGGGGATAACTCAAGAACCGGTTGACGGATCGTCATGATTTTTTGGTATGTAGGTAGCTTACGTGATGCTTAATATAATTATGTGACAATTATGCAAATATAGATGTAATTTGCATAATCTATGGGGAAATTCTACAAATCAGCTGCATTCCATGATAAGACAATTGAAGCTTGTGACATTGGTAATTGACAATGAGAGAAACACAGGCAGATATTGATTATGTTAATAATGACTTAATTTGCATAATTAATGAGAAAATTGTATAATTATGTAATGATAACTGCCTAGAATTTCATACTTGTGGTATTTGAAAGTTAATTTGAGGTGAACATCATTAAACATAATTTATTCAAATCAGGACCTCATTTGCATAATTTATTAGGAAATACTAGAATGCATTGTTTCTAATTTTAAGACTGTCTTTTGGTTGAGATTATGATAAAATGATATAATTCATGAAAATTAGCTTCCTATTTGTTAAATCAGAGGGGGGAATAATCTAATGTATAATTTGTCAGTCATAAAGATTAACATCATTTGGGGAAGGTATGAGATTGGGGAACTCTAGTTATTTTTTACTTTCGTCTTCCTTTCTTTCTTTCTTTCTTTCTTTCTTTCTTTCTTTCTTTCTTTCTTTCTTTCTTTCTTTCTTTCTTTCTTTCTTCAGTTCATCTGTGTTGGTAGTTACATGTTTAAAGTTAAAACTTTTGGTCCAACACAAAAATTTTCTCACCTAGAGCTTTCGACCGGTCACTCTGGTCTTCCTCAGTAGACTGACCCAGTGAAGCTTGTCACGTGGGTCAAAGGTATCTGATAGACGATGTCGACCCCCGTCGCGGTTCAATGTAGGTGTATTAATTACCGTTATGATCGTATATTAATTAAATTTTATGATTTTCTTCCTAGATGTTTAAAGTATCGTAAATGATTTTCTTCCTAGATGTTTAAAGTATCGTAAATTCGGATACGTTACTCAGACCTTGTCGTAAGCATAACCTGAAGTAAGACTGCTACAAATGGATTCTAAATTGCCTTAAGACAAGTTTGAACAGCCAAGTGCTACAGCGCGTTTGAAGAACTCCGTAAAAGTGTAGCCTTTCATCTTACGTAAGATCACAAACATTAAAAGAGAGTGTGCAAACCTAGATGGCATGAAGCGGTAGGCCCCATGATAGAGTGTACTCATCAAAAGCGAAAACTTAAGTGCAAATAGAAAAGAAATGATTCAGACATCTAGGTATAGAGATCAAACTGTCGTCGAAAAGTGCCAAGTGTACTTTCCAGGCGAAATACCTCTCTGTGTCTCCAAGTCATTAAAGTGGTGGGAGGGGGGCATCTAGAGATCAATCTGGTGTGTTACGCCAAAAGGCGGTTATACCGGCTATACAGATACATATACAGATACAGAAATATAATATGATAAGGCTGAATACTTTTATTCAACACACGCAAGAGTAGCTCAACTCGAATTTTCAGTCGCTCTTACTGACATCAACCTTCTTCAGGAGTGATGTTGATTCAGTTATTCAGAGCACGTACGTTTCCTGGAATCTGGTATTCTATATCGGCCCCCGTCTCGGTTAAATATGAGTTGGTCGGTTGGAAGCTAGCCTAATTTGTTTTAATAATGTAGCACAAGGTCCTTAATTGAAAATTATGGCACTGTAGTAGACTCTAACAAAATGCAAGATAATCTGATTCCAGTTCCTAGTGAATTCTTTCATCAGTGACAACTTTAAGGATAAGGATACTAACCTCCAAATTTTCGATGGCTATCAGTCCATCTTGTTCACGGAGTGGCCTAATCTCGCGACAGCGCGAGACTAGGCCCGAGACTTGCATCGGTCTGTCGGGTCCCACCCCCCTCCGCCTCCCTCCGAAGTAAGGGTAAGTCTTGGGGAGTTCCCAACCTTCTGTCCGGTTTAGCTTGGCACCTTCCAACTGCATGTATGTGCACCGCTTCCTTAATCTTCCTATGTGGGTTACGAGACTCTTGGTCTAGTATCCTTATCCTTCCAAAGTTGTCACTGATGAAAGAATTCACTAGGAACTGTATCTATACGTGACAAATGAATCTCTTCAACGAAATCTGATTCCAGATTTATCCCAACATTTAACTACCTTCGATTAAGCCAACCCCCACAATCTAAGTACAGTATACTATACAATATTCATGTTTATCACAAGTGACCGAAATGTTTAGCCTATGTGTTTTAACTGCATGATACGCGTATCGCAGATAAACGCTTTAACCTTGCCACGCTAGGAAGTCTTGCCCTGCTTGTATACACTCACTCCTAGCCTTGTCCAGAAAAGTAGGACAATTCGCCATTACGTGGGAGTGTCGACAACTGGAAGCTTTTAACCCTATCTAGAACGACGTGGAATTTTCTCTCCAAGTACATACTCACATCGCTGGGTACATTAGTTTGTGAATATATTTTGAAGTTGTTTCCAGGAACACACAACAAACTGTTTGCGGACTGGGACCCTTATCTGTTGAACTGCCCTGTAGCAAATTTGAACGGCTACAAGGAGAGCTTAAGATTCTACGGCCCCCAACTGTGGAATAACTTGTCACTTAAGCAACGTCAGACAGTGGGGCTGGTACAATTCAGTCAGGGATTGTGATGCTATGAATGTATAGTGGAAAATGAATGAGTTCCTTTGTTATACTGTATGTCATTTTGGATTATGTCTTTTTCTTGTAATGTATAACGTTTGTCAGTATTTGTATTTGTATGCCCAGCACTACCTGAAAAACAGGTTTTTTTAATTTAACCTGAGTGTATTCTGCTGGTAAAATAAATAAATGAAATGAAATGAAACTTAAAATACAGGATTCAAGCATGTGTGATAATCGTAATTTGCTAAAATCTCTAGGATCATCATCATCACATGTAATTTCTAGTGAACATGAACATGAACATGAGCAAAGAAAAAAATGACTCCAAATAAATTTCAAAAATCTGGGACTCATGGATTCCAAATAGGATTGCCTAATGCTGTTTGAAATGCAAATATTGTACATTTTTCTGCACATGGGTATCTCTGGATCCTAACAGAAAATCCTCCGTTTCACAAATGTAAACCGTTTTCGGACCTTGAATCTTTATGATGCAGTTTTGTAGCAGACATGTAGCGAAGTTACGGCCATAATCCTGGTTGACCTTGAATATCACAAATTAGTTGTCCACGGCGGTATCAATTATCCCTCCCCCTATCCGTGCGGCATGACATGCTTTCAAACATTGTTTAAAGGCATCCAATGCGATTTCAGGGCAGCAAAACTGGAAAATATTCTGAATAAGGCAATATTTAGTATGTAGTAGAGGGGATTCATTCCTCCTGCTACCGACATCTTGCACGCGCAGTCATGCCTCAGTAAGACACCTGGAGCCGCATAGTTCCCGTTTAGAACTTTTATTCAGCCTGTCACACGACCGGTTTCGCCTGTGTGGCTTCTTCAAGTATACAGAGGCTAATGTAGCCTCTTTAAAACTGCAGAAACAAGCCTAAAGATAAGTAATTTATTTTCTGGGAACGGGTGGTACCCTAAAATCAGCACAGGGTCCTTCCAGTAACCGTTTTCCGTCAGAATTTTGGGACTTTTTCTCCATGAGGGTCAAAATACAGAGTTGTTTTAACTCAGTATGTAGATAAATGGCTAGAATATTGGCCTTGGAAAATTTTAGGATTTAAGGCTTACTATGCTGGATGTACGTATGGTACATTCCTGACATTATGCCATGTATTGTTGTGCGTTGTATTGAGTTGTACTTAATAAAGATCTGTTTAAAATGTGCCCGAAACTTCCAAGCCCTAAAACTGCATTGGATGTCTTTTTAAAAGATCTCAACCAAGAAAAGTTAATCTTACCTCATCGACGGCTCAAACTGACCGTAACGGTTTAACCATGAATCCTGTCTTAGAAATTTTTTCTAAGAAAGTTTTTTAAAAAATGCCCTCGACTTTGAATTATGGGTAAATGAGTGCGAAAAATGTGAAAAAAATTTTTCACCTGTTATTCCTGTTTTATGGACTGAGTTGGAGAGAGGGTTTTTTTGTACCAGAACTGTACATGTGTCCAAAACTTGCGTGCAGGTTAATATATTAACCACACATGATGGACGAGGCCTTATATTTGTGTACTGTTCCGCATGGTCACTTACAGTTGTGCATGGAGGGATGAAATGAAAAGATGGATTCTAGTATCCATCCATTCGTTCTGAGACTCCCAGTGGATTCCATACTTCGTCTAGATTACATGTTTTTGGAAGAAAGTTATTGTTACAGGTAATGGAAAAGTTGCAAATGTAAGATTCTTATCATAGCATTGACTCATCAGCTACAAGACAAACAAGAATAATAGTAAACTTTGAAATGGTACATGGTGGATGTAGGAATCAAACAATACTAAATATAATGCATAGTTTCAGATTATTCTTCCTGGGCTCCTACACCAAATATATACAGGTACAGAAACAGAACGAACATTAACAATTACAGCATACACCAGCATAGTTGTGTAGTTATTTCATTTGTTGGTTGACACACAATAAGAAGAAAATTTATATGCATTCATGGTTAGATGCAGCGTTTTCATTTGTTTCAGAGTTAGGCCACACCAATTTAATTTCTTGGTTAACGGATTCGCCCGCTTCATTTTTTTCTGATTTGCAAAAAAAAATCAGAATCAACTGCAAAATGCTCATATTTTGCCCTGAACAGTTGAAAACAGTCCTTTTCTTCCTAGTTGTAACAGTTATTCCATCTATTAATACAGTGGTATCATTAAAAGTTCAAAATTCATTGTTTAAATTTTGAATCAGCCTGGTCTGTTGACTTCATGGCACCTATCGTACCATTTCTGGCCATAATAGGATTCCTAGGCCTGTTTTTATTTTTATTTATTTTTCGCCCGCCCGCTTCATTATTTTCTGGAAAAATCCGTTAACCAAGAAATTAAATTGGTGTGGCCTTATTGGTAATTGAAAGACCGAGGAACCAATTTAGTCTCATTCTTGACGTTGAACGGGCAAATAACCTCAGGGAATTCGTACGATAAAGCACGAAATTGCATTCTGCATATAATTTCTGCATACAATATATATACATGTATACATATCTTGCTTTATGTAGTTTAAGGTATCAGTTTATATTTGATGTTTAAAGTTAAAACTTTTGTTCCAACACAAAAAATTCTCTCACCTAGAGCTTTCGACCAGTCACTCTGGTCTTCCTCAGTAGACTGACCCAGTGAAGCTTGTCACGTGGCTTCTTTGAAGTGTGACGTCACCACTGGGTCAAAGGTATCTGGTAGACGATATCGACCCCCGTCGCGGTTCAATGTCTACTGAGGAAGACCAGAGTGACTGGTTGAAAGCTCTAGGTGAGAGAATTTTTTTTGTGTTGGAACAAAAGTTTTAACTTTAAACATGTAACTACCAACACAGATGAACTTTCACGATAGATAATATTTGATGTTCAAAGAATAATTGTAGAATCTGTAGAGTTACTTTGCAGCACGAGTAATTGTTAAATCAAAAAAGCGCTAGCAAGCCCTAAAAATTGGCATTGTCGCCAGACTTATTGCAGATAGAAATTGCATTAATATTTCTCTCGTGCGTTTGTATTAGCACAGTTGTCAGTTTTTTGATGAGTCCCACTGTGAGCAAAACTGACTGAATCATCTTGAAGGCAGACACCGAGGGAGAGAACATCATGGTGACAGAAGGTTGAAGTTCATCGACGCTGCCACGTTTCCTTAGCGTTAAATTTAACGTTGCTGCAGTATCAGCTAAATCAGTTATTTAGCAAAGCTCTGAGCAACACTCACTGATAGCCACATGGGATATGATTTGGCACGTTGAGGCTGATTACCTTCGCCTAGAAAGTTTTTTTTTTGTTAGCGTTAATTTTCTTTAGATGCTTGGGTGTGAGTTAAGGACGCTAAGTCATGGAAGTATGGAAAGACTGGCATGTAATTTGGTAGTTGGGTAAGTCTTGAGGTATTGAAGAGATGATTAGATTTTGGACCCCCTTGCGCTTTTTCTTGGCGCTGCAGAGACATTTTTTCTAATCAGTGCAAAGTGAACCTGATCTTAGCATCGTATATGGATGATTTTCGGTTCAATATGATTTCATATCAATTCCCCGCGCATTCCATCCCAAACTATCAAATACATTATACATAATACATAATTGCATGGTACATAATTGTCATAAAGTAGAAAATCTCTAAGAGTTCAACAGGAATCTGTTTACAGCAATCTTGAACTTAGTTATATTAGGACTGTCAGCGAAGACCGAGGCTGGTAAGGAGTTCCACAGCCTGCTAGTCCTTGGTACATATGAAGGCATGTGAAGCTGGGTGTTGGATTTTGGCACTTTAGCAAGGTGTGGGTGCCCACTTGTAGTTGAGCGAGTTACTCGCGTTCCAGATACTTTGGTCGGCAGAATTCTATTACATTACGGGTAACGAAACCTTTATAACCTTGTTAGTGATACCCCCTATCTTCACTATTAGGTCTAACTTTTCAACGATATCAGCAAAATCAGTTTCATATCAGCAGAATTGGAAGACAAACTCCATCAATTGGTAAAACGGCCGTCTACATCTAGAAGGAAAGTAACAGTAATGAAATGTAGAAGCTTATTTGTGATACCTCCTATCTTCACCATTAGGTCTAACTTTTCAACAATATCAGCAAAATTAGTTTCTTATCAGCAGAACTGATTTGATTTTATTGAAATTGCAACAATGCAATACACGCGGAACAGAGGCAGCTGTTGCTGGTGTTGTGTCCCACACATAGAAACAAATATTGGACAGACAATACTCATTTTCACTTCAGTCTAGTGGGGAAAGTCGTGTAAAGTGCCTTTCCCAAGGGCACAAGATCGGTGGCATGTCAGGACTCGAACCCGGGACCTCTTGATTTCGAGTCGCGCACGCTGCCATTGCGCCACACGACCCCACACTGCGCACAAGCTAGGAGACAAATTGCCTCAATTGGTAAAACGGCCGCATACATATAGACGGAAAGTGATAGTAATCAAATGTAGAAGCTTATTTGTGATACCCCCTATCTTTCCCATTAGGTATATCCTTGCAACGGTATCAGCAAAATCAGTTTTATAGTAGTCGAGCTTGTAGTCAAAATTGACTCAATTTGCTCAGTGCCTTTAAGAAGACTGAATGTCAAACTTTCAACTTAAAAGCAACGTTATAAAGAACTCTGCAAATGAGGAACAGACGCGGTTATCTATTCAGTCATCTCAGGTACTGTCGAGAGGTGGCAATTGAAGTTATTACCATGTTAAGCTAAGGCCATGTTGATTTGATTATATGGATGACATCCGCGCGCGCATGAATTTTCGGCCGTTTCCCAAAAAAAAAAAACTTTTCAACCATGCTGTAAAATGTAAATCGTACAAAACAGCTGCAAAATGAGCAAAAATATACCATAAGTTACAAAAAAATTAATAAAAACTATACCAATGTCGTAGAATGCCAAAATCAAACGAAAAAAGACGAAATTGTAAAGAAATGAACTTGAAGACTAGATTATTCGCCAAACCATATTCTGTGCCATTTGCTCAACCCTCATGACCACGTAGATTTCATAATGAAAAGAACTTTTTTTTTTGCAAAACTTTTTTTTAGTCGCACGCGCGCATCAGTTTTGGGGCTCCAAGAGGATGTCATTCATATAATCAAATCAACATGGCCTAATGCTCTATAACAAGAAATCTCAATTGGAAGACAGCGATTGCATCGTGAAATGTCAAAAATGCTCTTTTGAGGGAGCACTTCCAGCAGTTCGGATGAGCAAGGAAGCGAAATCTAAAGCTGCAATCACTGTTCATCTATAAAGTAGCTTGGAATAGCTCTCGAGTGTGCAATTTATCATGAGAAGGCACCGTTTTTTCCAAGACAAGTGTGTTTCTCAAGGATTAGGCTGTCAAGCATCCTCGGGTTGTTGCAAGGGAGGTTTAAAGCCAGTCTGCCATAATTCAACTGGTTTTAGATGCATATACCTCGTCCATCTCTTTATTTTATGCAGAAAAATGTTTTGTAATAGATCACTAACGGTTTTCACAGCACGGTTAATACGTCAACAACAGATACAGATATTTATTTTACCTAAGGCCACAGCAAGTACATTTTATGGATGACATCCTCCGCAGACTTCAAGTCTAATGCAATAGGGCGATAAAATACAAGGCGGTCCAAAAATACAAGATTCCTACATTTCCAAATGTTGACATCATAAACCTTGTCAAACAAGAACCTATATTGCAATTGTGCTAAGTTTATTGCCAACTATTACAACATCCATTCGTCAATGAAAAATAAAAGTTTTCAATCAGTGAACAATTGGTTTTGATTCAGTGAACATGGCATATAAAAAATGAAATACATTGCATCAAAGTAAAAGACAAAACATTAAGTTATAGCTTTGTCTTGTCTCCTCTCTTCATACATTTATTTATCTGTTGTGGGGTCGTGCGGCGTAGCATTAGAGTGTTCGAATCCTGCCCGGTGTCACCGATCTTGTGCCCTTGGGAAAGGTACTTTACACGACTTTCCTCACTTCAGTCAGGTGTAAATGAGTACCTAGCTTCGGTTAGGGACGTCCCTCGGATAGGATGTTAAATGGAGGTCCCGTGTTTGGGAGAACCACACCCCACCGCACTTATCGAAAAGAGTAGGGGACCTTCCCGGTGTGAGTGGTTCAAACCATACAGTCTGGTCTCAGGTTTGACATCTTGAAGAGGTGATAGTCACCTGTTATGTCAATTATTCCACAAATCTTCATTTAAAAAAACACATTCCGGCATGGCATTTTTGCCCATTTTCGGCATGTTAACCACTTTCAGAGAGCAACAAAATATCCTGTTTTTATGTCCAAAGTCATGCGAAAATTATGGCGCGCGCTGATGTCATCCATGAAAATTACTTGCTGTGGCCTAACGGTTGTCACAGCATGGTTAGTACGTCAGCAACGGAGGCAGTTATTTATATTACCTAAGATTTTTGAGTGATAAACAGGCAACACGTCGTTATCCTGTGTGAACATCACACCAGTGACGCACTTCTGTTACTGCTAGGATTAGACGTCAAGGTCTGCGGCGCCAGCTCCCCGTCACGAAGCAGAATACAAAATACATCACACAAGTATATATCAAGTATGTTGGGTCGTGTGGTGGCGCAACGGCAGCGTGCGCGACTCGGAATCAAGAGGTCCCGGGTTCGAGTCCTGACATGCCACCGATCTTGTGCCCTTGGGAAAGGCACTTTACACGACTTTCCCCACTAGACTTAAGTGAAAATGAGTATTGTCTGTCCTATATTCATTTCTATGTGCGGGACACAATACCAGCAACAGCTGCCTCTGTTCCGCGTGTATTACATTGTTGCAATTTCAATAAAATAAAATAAAATCAGTTCTGCTGATAAGAAACTGGTTTTGCTGATATCGTTGAAAAGTTAGACTTAATGGTGAAGACAGGAGGTATCACAAATAAGCTTCAGCAATCTACATTTCGTTACTATCACTTTCCTTCTATTTGTATGCGGTCGTTTTGCCAATGAAGGCATTTTGCCTTCCAGTTCTGCTGATAAGAAACTGATTTGGCTGATATCGTTGAAAAGTTAGTCCTAATGGTGAAGATAGGAGGTATCACTAACAAGGTTGAAGGTTTCGTTACCCGTAATGTCTCTGCAGTGCCAAGAAAAGGCGCAAGGGGGTCCAAAACCTGATCATCTCTTCGATACCCCAAGACGTACCCAAGTACCAAATTACATGATAGTCTTTCCATAGTTCCCTGAGTTAGAGTGCTAATCTCACATCCAAACATCTGAAGAAAATAAACGTTAACACTAGAAAGGCTGATATTTGCTCCAAAGCAAATATCAGCATGACTTCACCACATTTCACGAAATGGCAGGGAAAGAAGGAGAAATACAATGGAAAACAATTCTTTACTTGATATAACTATAGTATGAAGTGACAACAGTTGGATAGCTATCCCTTACATTATTGGTTGGGATTTTTAATTGCACTAGACTCAAGTGAAAATGAGTATTGTCTTTCCGGTATTCGTTTCTATGTGCGGGACACAACACCAGCAACAGCTGCCTCTGTTCCGCATGTTTTGCATTGTTGCAATTTCAATAAAATAAATAAATAAATAAAAAATCTCTATCTAAATTAGCGCCGTGGAGAAGTTGAGCCCAGGAGAATTTGTCCGGCCCTAATTTTCTCCTAGGCTCAACTACTTCTCCGTGGCGCTAATTTAGATAGGCGGGCGAAGGGCTCTTGGCTGCCGAAGGAAAACGGCTAACGGCACGATACTAGTTTGGCACCCAACTCCTACCTGCATGAAGTAGAAGACAGACTTGCAGAGGAATTCCCCGAAAGTCCAGGACTCGATGGTGAGCTTGACTGCTGAGAAGGGCACGCAGCAGACGAGAAAGGCCAGGTCCGTCACGGCCAGGTTCACGATGTAGAAGTTCGTCACCGTCCGCATCTCCTTGTGCCGCCAGACCAGGTAGATCACCAGCGCGTTCCCGCTTATGCCCACCAGGCAGATGAGGGAGAAGGCGGCGGGCACGACGATCCTCATCGCCGCCTGGTCCGGCGTGCCCTCCTCGGTGGCGTTTTTCAACGTACCATTACTCAAGAAATCACCACTAAACTGTAACGATTCATTTAGCGTGGCATTTTTGCCAAATTCAAGATGAAGAGATTCGTTCAGCGACATTGTAGGCCGCTCGGATGCTCGGCGTAGCCAACTGTATGCTTAGCGAGAAACACGCGTGATACACATGTCTACATTTTGCAAAGTGACAAGAAGGCAGCGAACTGGGATCTCACTAGAAAAGTGCAGCTGTCCTAGTGATCACGTGGCCAGATGTTAATTTATAAGATGCGTCTTGCAGCTGGTTTTCTAACTATAGGGAATATAGTTGTCACACAGTCTCAAAAAAAATTGCTGTAATGTAATTCAAGAGGCACTTAAGAACAGTATAAGCCTTCAATCGTACTTTCGAGAGCGCAAAAAAGATATGGACCCTGGATTCTGGTCTTACTCAGATTTTTAATACTAAGTCTTGTAATTTCTATTTCATTTATAGACCAATTACAATTTGATTTATGATTAACTACTTCGAGCTGCGCCAAAAACATTGAAGCAACTGGACATGATTTTGGAGTTGTTTGAGTAACTGCTTTTTGGCGTATCTTATCACCTGGATGTCTAATCTTCACCGACGTACTTGAATGCAACTCGCCAGGCTCATTCAATTGGTAGAGCCTGTGCAGATTGTTAATTATATGTGCTTGAGTGTCTACGAGCAACGATTAAATCGCAACTATTTTGTTAGCGTCCTTTGCAACAGAGTCCATTAGTGACATTGCTAACCCTTTCATTAATCTAAGGTTTTCCCGCTGCTATCATAACCAAGGGACGTTCATCCGGCCACAGCAAGTAATTTTTATGGATGACATCAGCGCGCGCATTCATTTTCGCCTGATTTTGGAAATAAAAACGAGAGAAACTTTGTTGCCCTCTGTCAGTGGTCAACATGCCGAAAATGGGCAAAGATGTCTGTTGCCGTGCCGAACATGGATGGCAGATAGATATAAAGAGAGGAGACAAGACAAGGCTCTGATTTATTCTTTTGTCTATTCTGAATCAAAACCATTTATACAATGATTGAAAACTTGTATTTTTAAGTTGTTTCAGTGAAAAATGGATGCTGTAATAGTTGGCAGTAAACGTACCACAAAGTATCATTTCTTGTTAAATAAAGTTTATGATGTAAAAATTTGAAAAAAAGTAGGAATCTTGTTTTTTCGCCCTATCGCATTAGATTTGCAGTCTGTGGAGGATGTCATCCATAAAATTTACTTGCTCTGGCCTAAGGAACGGTAAAGGCGCGAGGTTGATTGATGGGATGCCTAAGGCCGTGTTTAAGTGAAGTCACCCAAACCGCGATTCGGGTAACTCACATTCCTCACATCTGGTGAAACCGTGTCCGATCACAATTCGCTTGAGCTACATTTATTGCCGTTTGATGATAACACGCAAGGTGGCGTGTTATTAATGTCAGAGGTCAACGACCTGCTTGTTGATGCCCCCCTCCCAGCGTATCTCGGCCGAATGCCGACGTGGTCCCGCCAGAGGCGGTGAAGCTCGCCCTAGAACGGACCCATTATTTGACCATTGCAATTGCTCTTTAAGTTGCTGCCACGTAAAAGTTGGTATTGCATATAAATAAAGAAATATCACCCCGTAATCCATGACCAGGCGAAGTTACATTGAAATCACATTGCGTTCAAATCGCGATGCGGGAAAACCGATTCGAAACCACCTCTAGAAGTGGCTTGGGATCGAGGCGCTTTCAATGTGATTTCGGAGAGCCACTTGAAACCGGCTTCGGGGTACTTGAACCACATGTAAAGCGCCTTGGGTGACTTCACTTAAACACGGCCTAAGAGCATCATTATAGCACCTGCACTTTACGTAAGAGGGTCAAACATACACACGGGCAGTGTCATCTATGCGTGATACGAAAAGTGTCAATCGAAGAGTGCACCATTAAACCAGTGAAGGCCAACACAGAGTGCAACACCACGATATAAGATGTGTGGAAAATCATGTCATGATGGTCTGATCAGAGCGTTTTCACGATAACCTTGAGGTTGTGTGACCATGGCCCCTTTGCTCCTCGCCTTGACCCCGTATTGTGCATTGAGAGCCGGCGATTTCGTTAAAATTGTTTGTTGGGAACGTTTTCGGGATAAGCTTTCCGAATATGACCTTCCACTAGGCCTCTTTCAAGTCAACACAATCTTCACAGAAACTGAATCAAAGTTTGACACATTTGACCTGATCGACTGCAAGATCTTTTCACTACAGAAGGTTTAATTCATATTAGGTTTACATCATACGATTGGAATAGACATAGGCCCTGTTCACACGGAAACGCCTGAACCGTGATTCCGGAAAATTGCATTACTCACACCTGGTCCACGTGCCACATGTCCCTTTCAAACCGTGCCCGAGCACGATTTACCTAAACTTCATTCATTGTTGTTTGATGAAAACACACAAGGTGGCATGTTATCAATGTCAGAGGCCCTTTCAATGACATTTGGAGCGTTTGGATGGGGCCACTTGAATCCGGCTTTGGTGGAATCTGGATCGAAATCGCTTACAGCGTATTCGTGTGAACGGTGCCATAGTATCGTCTGAGTTTATGCCAGATGTCCACAGGGACTGATGGTCAGTAGAAATGGGAAGATATGTGCAAGTAATTGAAAATATGGTGGTCTAGGCGGCTATCAGGCATCGAATTCGTCGTATGAATAACCCAAAGCCTCTACTTGCAAGCCAAGGGTCTCTTGGCAAAGGATTAGCTTTACTCTCTCAACTTCGTGTCTCTCTATACTAACCTCTAACCTTGATGAATTCAACACGTACTGTGTTTGACATTTGCGTGCCCTTCATGGCCCTAATAACTCTTCGAATTTTGGTTCACCAGTTAGTGAGTCCT
The DNA here is from genome assembly GCF_001625305.1 of Branchiostoma belcheri. Classification (NCBI taxonomy): domain Eukaryota; kingdom Metazoa; phylum Chordata; class Leptocardii; order Amphioxiformes; family Branchiostomatidae; genus Branchiostoma; species Branchiostoma belcheri. The sequence continues at coordinate 1,718,905 of NW_017804120.1, forward strand.
TCGAGCTTGGAAAATTGCCACGACTTCGCCTGTCTGCGTCTTCCTGTACTTATCACTACTTGTCTGTATTCTACTGGCGATTTGTATTCTTAACTTTAAACATAACATTGATTGGTTGATTGATTGATTGATTGATTGATTGATTGAATAATGATACAAGTATATGGCAGTCCTAAACGACGCTGAATTACTTAGGTTAAGAATTTCACATGAGAACTAAATAAGATCAACACCCTTCAAATAGAACAACTAAATAAAAGTAAACTCCATAAAACCAGTCAGGATGTCAACTGTTTACCAATATTACCAGTACATACTATAAATAATACAATGATAATAAAGATAATACTACCTTGACTCAAAGGATAGGGCATGGAATATTTACTGTCCATATTTGTTGCGTAAAATTAGGGAAAATCATGTGATAACGCCCCTACTATCACATTTACCAGAAAAATATTAATTGATCTTCCTTATAGTAAAAATTGAATAATAACCCTAATATCCCATTATTTTACCAGAAGAGACCGTGAATTCACCTTATAGTAAAAAGACAGGGATAAAACCAGAACTAGCTATTTATCTCATTTTTAGTTCAGATAGTTATTTTATTCCATACACTTACTAAGCACCTTTACGTGTGTTAAAAATAATTTATTTCACCAATAAGAGATACTCATGCACCACTCTTTCTCTTAACTCGTCTTTTACCATCTTTTTCAAATACTAACTAAATAAATATGCTAAATAATCAGGTCTATAAAAACCCCTATACTGTCCTATGAATTTACCAGAAAGTGACTCGTGAAGTTCACTAAAAGTCTAACACTGACAGCCTGCTATGATGCATGACGGCCCTTTAGCAGTCTTGGCTTTGTTCCATTCCTCCGGTTCTTCCATAAGAGTAATTCCTCGCAACTTGAGTGACTCTCTGAAGGCCAAGGTTAGATACAAATTTACCTAGGTTCAAGTACAACCCTGCTAATATTGCACAGCGGCGCTGAAAGTCTTATCTTAACTGGTCTTGTAGGGCCCTGAGGTAAAGAAAAGTCATTTGACAGGCTGGCTCAACTCTGCGATCGCAGACACGACAGCATCCCACAGCTAACTAAGACATATGGCAAAGTTTTAAAGTGTTGTCGAAGGTTCCGTAGCAAATTATGACTTGATTTGACAGCTTGTTTTTGCTACTTTTTTGTTAGTTACATTATGTTGTATTATTTTCCTTATTATGTTTTCATCTACGTTATGTTACCTATGTGTGATTTTCCATATGATTTTATTTTATTTATGGTTTGTTTTCTGGGGCTCCTTGGAAATTAGCTCATGTATCTGTAGGAGGTAACCAGATGTCTTAAGATGAAATAGATAGATAAGTAAATATGACATGGAAGTTTGAGATAATGTATTTATTTACTCTTAAAAAGTTACATATAGTTAACAGTTACAGATATTCTAAACAAATTTACATTCACCATAGTATAGCATACAACATACGACCTTCACTGATTTCAAATAAAATACTAGAGTTAATTCTGTGGAATCTAACAAACATTTCTGAAACCGGTATCAGCAAAGGAAGTAACGAAAAATTGCAAACTAAGTGCACTTACATGCTAAACATAGCATTATATAATATTTTTCAGCTACAATTATCTGCAATTTGGTGTCCAGCTCAAGTCAATATCGATCATCGATCGGTGCGCTGTGACTTTTCAACCCAATAATGTTTTAATTCCCTTTATTTGACATCAAAGGTATCAAGATGTGAAGCCATTGCTTTTATGCATGGCAAAGTCACAAATGTATATTTGCAGCGAATTGAAATAAGCGTTGTGCATGAGCCCAATTCCACTGCAGTGTATGATTAAACGATAACTAAGGGTAATTTAGAACGAGCAATTTTTGAAGAAATTTGAAGAAATTTGCTCGAAAAAGGTTAACATAAGAGAAGTCATAACCGTTATAATTACTTATTTTATATCAATTTCAAATCATTTACAAGTATCCATATTGAATTAATCCTGAGAAGTACTCCTGCACAAATTATTCAACAAAAATTCCACTGCAGTTCCAAAATTAGCCGCAAGTGCAGACCTGCAACAACCACCAAAAAGTCATATCCAGAACAAAATGTACAAAAACAGGAAGTGTTCATGTAATACCAAGAAAAGTCACCAGAGGGCCTACTACCATCATTGGACTTGACAGCTTCCAATACCTAACCACCTACCTATAACATTACAATTCATACATAGTATGAATTCAAGTTTTTTTCTGGCTAAATTCTGTTAAATACGCCCTATACAGTTATCAAGAAGTTTAAAGTTAAAACTTTTGGTCCAACACAAAAAATTCTCTTACCTAGAGCTTTCGACCAGTCACTCTGGCCTTCCTCAGTAGACTGACCCAGTGAAGCTTGTCACGTGGCTTCTTTGAAGTGTGACGTCAACACTGGGTAAAAGGTATCTCAGACTGGTAGACGATGACGATGACATTGAACTGCGACGGGGGTCGACATCGTCTACCAGATACCTTTGACCCAGTGTTGACGTCACACTTCAAAGAAGCCACGTGACAAGCTTCACTGGGTCAGTCTACTGAGGAAGACCAGAGTGACTGATCGAAAGCTCTAGGTGAGAGAATTTTTTGTGTTGGAACAAAAGTTTTAACTTTAAACATGTAACTACCAACACCGATGAACTTTCATGACAGTCATCCAGAAGTTTGCCTTCAGTCTACTGTGCTGTAGGTATAGTCTGGAACTCCTGCCCTGTCTGTCATGACGATGAGATTTTGGCGACCTCCTCTGTCCTCTCTGTGACAGCAGCGGCAGCAGGTAGGGATGTCGTCCTGTTTGTCGATGAGTGAAGACCAACAGCGGGACACCCGTCCTCGGCACCGGACAAACAGCACGTTCAGTCCCACTACAAACAAAGCTACGACGAACCACTGAAAATGTGATAGGATATCATGTCAGTTACAAGAAGTAGTAGCCTATTTCCAAATCACTGTGGAAACACTGCGAATCTGGATGACATGGTTAAGACTTAAAGTGTACGTATACTAGTTGTGGAAGCATCAAAGACCCTATAGCCTAAATTACATATACAGTTACAGTACATTCAATGAAAACTAGTCAGATATTATATTTATTTTCGTGAATTGTAATGTGTTTGTCAAAATTAGAATTGACATCTGAGTTACTGTAAAAATGAACTAGAAAAGTAACATTTGCAAAGAAAATGCATAATGTTCACCTTCGGACATGGTCTGCTCTGTTAATTCTTACTCAAACACATTCACATACATGTACTACTAGTATATGGTGACAGGTGCAGAGCAGACCATGAAATTGTAACATTATGGAACCCAACACCAGTCACCATGGTGACAGACGTCAACAAATCATATCATTGGTCAGGTCAGAGGTCACTGTTTACAGAAGAAGAAGAAGAGGAAGAAACTGAGCAAAAACAATATGTTTTCCTTCGGTAAACATAATTATAACATTGAAAATGTCTTTAGACACTAACAAATGAGGGATCTGACTCGGGCACGAATGCTCGAACATGTGATCTACTGCCTATTACTAATATGACACCATCGCCCACTGGAATATGCTTTAGGATCATTTATAGTATTATACATATCTTACCCCCAGGATTGCTGTCATTAGAGACCCTGATCCCAGCTCGTACCAGGGTGTTTTCTCATTCTGTACAGTACTCACGATCCACCACACCAGTAATGCAAGACCCTCAACTGGCAATACACATCTGTAAGACAATATGTTGAATATTGTATAGACTTTTAGGCTTGTTTTACAACAAAATGTGATAGACCTGTCCTAGTGGTGCATCACAGTTAGGGCTAAAGCGGTTCAACCAATAAGAGGATGACTACGTGTCCTAGCCTGGAGTCCAGCCTTGTTACCTCCATAAAAAATGGAGGTATTGTTTTTGGCGTGTCTGTGTGTCTGTGTGTTTGTGTTTCCGCACATTTGTAGTCAGTATAACTTCAGAACTCCTTCATGGATTGTGATGATATTTGGTATGCTGGTAGGTCTTAGGAAGCCAAAGGTCAAAGTCAATTATGGGCCTCCTGGTGGCTGACCTTGGCTGAACTTTTGCATTTTGAGAGAAAACAGATGTGCCGGTTAAAGACTTCCTCTAACGCAAAACACGTGTGGTCAGGCAGCGTGCCTATCAGGTTTGATTGGTGATGTTTTCCCTCTGGAATAGACTACATGTACTGAGTTGACAGCCTGACCTATTTTAGGACAAAAACCTGTGTTATTTTGTTCTGTACTGTAGTGTAGTGTACCGTGTAAAACATTTAGAAAAACTCATATATTTCATGGAGGTTTGAGATCTCCGAATTCTTGTACTGTGTGCTTTGTTATTATTTGGTCCGCTCCCCAACATCCGATACCCGGATCTTGGGGAGCGGACCAAAGCTAACAAGGCTAGACTCCAGGCTATACATATTCGTCAACGATCTGCTTTTCTGCATGTTTTCCTAGAGTTGGGGTGGCCATGTAAACAAGAAAAAAGATAAACAAATAGAAAATTATACTTTGATAAGAATACAACATAAACAAGACAAAAATAAACAAATCAAACGATGAAATGTTGATGATGGAATTGTACACAAGCATTTGTCTTTACTTAACGGAGGATTACACGACAAATATGACATGATCATCTAAGGACTAGAATAGTCATTAAACGATGATACCTTGGTGAAGGAACATAAACAAGATAAAATAAACAAAACGATGAAATTTTGATAAAGAAATTGTACACAAGCCTTTGCCTGTAGTTAACAGAAGATTACACGATGAATATGAAATGATAATTTGTCATCTTAAGGACTAGAATTAGTGTTTAATATACTACTGTTATTTGATATTACTCACTTTAAAAGCCATTCCCATGCTTTGGGTAGCTTCCAATCAGTGCCATCTCCTGCCTGAGTTCAAAAAACATATTTTATTTATTTTGATAACATCAAATGTGAATCACACTCTGAAAACGATAGTAAATGAACGGAGTTCGCTTTCGGCTAACAAGTACACTTCTTCTTCATAAAAATATAAATAGTTACTATGATTTTCGGCAGGGCTGAATGAAGAAAAACGATGTATGTAAATTAATATCAGTAAACACCGACGAAAAGCTATTGGATCAAAAGTAACTACATGTATCTCATTAATCTATGATATTATATACACGTAAAGAATCTATTTTATCAACCTTGCCAATATACAATACAACCGTTACGGTACAATAATTGATGCCAATTTCCAGAATACCATAGACTTAGACATAGCGTAGGCAAGTGGTGCAGTTTTTTTAAAAAAAAATAGAGAAAATAAGTTACTAGAAGATTCTTTCATCAGTGACAAGTTGGAAGGATAAGGATACTGACCTCCAAATTTTCGATGGCTATCAGTCCATCTTGTTCACGGAGTGGCCTAATCTCGCGAGACTAGGCCCGAGACTTGCATCGGTCTGCCGGGCCCCACTCCCTTAGGCCACTCCGTGAACAAGATGGACTGATAGCCATCGAAAATTTCGAGGTCAGTATCCTTATCCTTCCAACTTGTCACTGATGAAAGAATCTTCTAGTAACTGTAACTATACGTGACAAATGAATCTCTTCAACGATAAGAGAAAATAGGAAACCTACCTGATTCAGCAGGTTGAGCCGGAAGTTTTGTGATCCATATTTCCAAAACAGGTAGACGAAAACCAGTCCAGAGATGATAAGAGCAGAGCCCCATACAAAGTCCTAGATAAGAATAATAATAGCATCAATATTTTTTTATGATTGCCGTTCTTGGTGGGGGGCACAGATTATCATACCTGCCCCAGGGCAAACGATGTACTTAAGATCAAGACATTTCAATCAAATGAAGTAATTTTTAAATTACATTCATCTGTGTTGGTACAAGTTACTAGTATCATAAAATAAGTACTAAGCTTTACTGTCAACACTGGAATGAAATGAGACTTCATTGTTCTCTGTTCACAGGCAGACGTGAACAGAGACGGGGGACGACACAAGTTATCTGGCACGTATGACACTCTACTACGGTTACGTGTCTCTGAATCCACGTTCCAAGAGTAGATAGGTCTATTCCGTGAACAAGTTTGAAGCAGTCAGCCAACGATTTGGAGTAAGCCCCAATTCATTCAAGTGTTGGCAGTAAACTTTATTCTTTATTTTAATAATGAAGCAATTAAATGATGATGAAAGTAATAAACTGAAAGTTATGTTTTACACCAAACGATTTCTCATTATGATGAGTAAATCAAATACAACTGATTGGTAGATACCTGGAGCACCAGGAAGCGAATGTCGACGGCACTTGGGACGCCCAGAAGGAAGACTAATGTACCCATTACTACTGCGGCAACCTCTCGTTTCACTGGAACCAAGAAAACGTAATTTCCATCTAGTGCTGCTACGAAAATATAGTTTCACTTATTTTATTTGAGATATTATTTTTTCAGAACAGAAAAGTGAAAAACAAACTTTAAAATTGGTTTATCAATTTGATTTTCTAGATGATTAAGTCCACATTAGCATACATGAATGAATTTGCATAAATTGATGCAGATCACCCTCACATTCAAGTTAAACTTTCTCTTAGTCTGCGAGGAGACTATTTTGACCTCCAATTTGTCATTTCTGTTCGTGTATGGTAAGCACAATTCCCTCACACCTACTGTGACTTTATTCAAACTAGAAAGGTAATATTTGTAAAGCAAATGCTTAATGTTCACCTTCTGCTATGTTAATTCTTACTCATATATATGGTGATATGATGAGTCTAAAGCCCTCCTACTATGAAATTGCAACATTATGTAACCCAACACCAGTTACCATCGTGACAGACTGTCTGCTCATTGTCAAGGTCAGTGTTTAGAACGGAAGAAGAAGAAGAAACAGAGCAAAAACAATTATCCTTCGGTAAACATGATAACTACCGACACATGGTCAAGCAAACAATAATAAATGATAATAATGGTTTATTTTCTTCATAAACACAGACTCCACTTTGCAGCCATTGCTGAAGTAAATGGACTGTTTACAATATTTCTAACTACTACATCATAACAGCATAAGTAAGTAAAATATTAGGATAAAATGGTGGGTTAGTGTCACAATAGGTTTAAAACACTGCATAAATCTACATTCGTTGATAATATTTTGCGTAGGTACTAGAATAGATTAAAACGTTACATAGGTCTATAGAAGTATAAATCCCTACTACTATGAAATTGCAACATTAAACAATGAATCACCGAAAACAAGAGGTAAAATGCCTGAAAGCTAATAAGAATTAAAATGTACATACCTCCCCAGTCGACGAGCACTTGGGAAACGCTGTATATTGAAGGGATGTACGAACTGATTCCTGCGATCACTAACATCAGGAAGAACAATGACGCCATCACACGGCCACCCGTCATGGTAGAGAACAGGATCGGCATCCTATGGAAAGTAAACATAACTATTATCATGAAAGTTCATTTTCAACTACATTTAGCCAGCAATAACTTGGAGAGTTGGTACTTACATGTTGAAACTTTGGATCCAACAGAGAGATTTCTCACCTTTAGCTTTCGACCAGTCAGTCTTTCCTTCCTTTAGTAGACTGACCCAGTAGGACTAGTCACGTGACTTCTCTGAAGTGTGACGTCAACACTGGGTCAGTCTATTGAAGAAGACTAGAGTCACTGTGTTTGATCGAAAGTATTAACTTCCAATATGTAAACGTAACTTATTTTGTTGCTGATAAAAACTTAATGACTTTAACCGATAACTCTTTTTTTAAATAAATGTTTTGTACACAACCCTATTTTTGTCAAATTGAATCTGGTAGAGAAAATAGACATTATGTGTATCTAAACAAAACTATATTGAATTTAGATCATCATGAAAGTTCATCTGTGTTGGTAGTAATCATAGTAAAGCGTTAAACTTTTATTCCAACACACAATAAATTATTACACAGAGATCAAATTTTCACAACGTGATCTCGCGAGAGTCACGTGTTTGTAGGCCGTAACTCTCACGAGATCACGTTGTGAAGTGATTGGTCATTAATTATCCTGATGAAGGCGACAGTGGTCGCTGAAAATTTGATCTCGGTGTAATTGTGTGTTGGAATAAAGTTTAACTCTTTATTTTTACTATATTGAATTTAATTTTAAAGGAAACGCTAGTTGTGTTTACTTACCAGATGAAGGTGAGTCCAGTGTTGGCAGGGCCGTTAGTCTTTAGGAGTGTCATCAGGTCATCTTTGTCGCCTCCTGGACTGACGTTGGTCCAGGTGGAAAATACAGTACAGAAGATCATCGTACCAGCCATTAAACTGTGGGTAAATAAGGGAAGAAAAAAAGAAACACAACTTGAAATATTTTCACACATTTTCACTTGTTCCATGTTTATCTTTATATTCCAAACATGTAATCACAAGAAAAGACCAAGAGGGAGACCTAGAACTACCCTACGCAAAATAATTCAGAATGATGGAAAGAAACTGGAATTTGGCAACACGGAATTCATGGCTGCTGCGGCACAAAACAGAAACCTATGGAGGAGTACTGCTAGGTCTGCAAGTCGACCGATGCAACTAGTTGCAGGAGGAACTAAGGTCTAAGGTAAGTAAATCACAAGACGTGGTGGCGACATAATTAAGTTTTTCAACATATTGCTACCAACACAGAAGACAATACAATACTTATTTCAACCTGAGTGAAGTAAGGAAAGTCATGGCAGGGTTCGAACCCAGGAACCCTTGATTCAGAGTGGGACACTCTATATAGATCTACCGTTACCACATAGTCCAATGTTTCTTCCAAGATATTTCCTCTCCATTCACAGAAGTGAATAATAAATAAAATAAAATAAAATAAAATAAAATAAAATAAAATAAAATAAAATAAAATAAAATAAAATAAAATAAAATAAAATAAAATAAAATAAAATAAAATAAAATAAAATAAAATAAAATAAAATAAAATAAAATAAAATAAAATAAAATAAAATTAAATAAAATTAAATAAAATTAAATAAAATTAAATAAAATTAAATTAAATTAAACAGCAATCATTTCTTCAAAGTCAAGCCATCTTACCTTACAATGTTGTTTATAATTGGTATAAGGCTGCCTGTCTTCACAGGTCCCATGTTTGTGGCCATGCTCGCGCCGTACACCAGGTAAATGCCAGTTGCTGCTCCTGTATCCCAAGCGTTTTGAGACAGGGCATCAATCCATACTCTGGGGGTACCAAACAGTTCTGTACAAAATGAAATAAGTTCTCAAATTAATAGAGTATTATCATAAAGCTCTTGATATTAAATTAAATACGAGACGGAGCAATGCCTACAACAAGAACAACGTCAACTAAACATACAATTTCCAACTGCCAATTATGTAGAAGTAATAATTAAGCACAAAGTTTAATTTAAGAAGTTTACATCTACAAGAAATACATAAGCATAAAGAGTACATGGTACATAAAGAAACATCACTTTGAAATTCTAGAAACACAAACCACAGTTACACTGTTTATTTTATTTAAAAGAAAGATGATGATGCTTACTCCAGTCTGGTGTAAAAATGTAGGCAAGGGCAGATCCAGCACTTTGCTGGGTTAGAGACCAGATAAACGATGTGATGATCAGAATCAAGAGTCCAGGAATCATGATCTTCATAGCAGGTTCGATGGTGTCTACTCCTTTCCAGATCACAAGGGTACATGCCAAAGTACCTATGAAGTGTAGAAATACTGGCCAGCTGCTTTCCTGTAGTGGGGAATACATATAGAATACAACACGGGGTATTCCGTATCGCCCGAGGTATCGGCCCGACCGCGAGTCGACTCGCGGGAGGGCCGAGACCGAGGGCGATGTGGAATACACCGTGTTGTATTTTATTTATATCATACCCACCCTAGAAAACACGCCTTTCAATGCAAGATGAGCCAAAAGTTGGTGCCACTAAACCCTAAAATGCAACAACATCAATTCCAACGTCCGGATTCTGTATTCGAATTTTCGAAAGGGGCACAAGCGGGTAGGGCGAAACGCGTTCGAATCGTTTTATGGAAGCCATGGAAGCATTCGATAACGGGTTCCGGACCGGGCCGTACCGTAAAGTACGGCCCGGTCTGGAACCCGTTATCGAATGTTATCGCGGCCCGGGTATGATATAAAACGAAATTTAGTATCTGTATATCCTGCATAACCGCGGTATCTTCTGGTTTTAGTTACATGACCTTCTTGATAGCTGGTGCTGTTTCCCTTGTGCAATAAAGAATTGCAAAAGGGGATTGTACAAGATATACATATTTCATGGTGGCCTGGGATCTGCAAATTGTTGGCGTTCTTTTCAATGGTTAAATGAATGCCATGTGTTATTGTCGACTCTTGGCAAAAGGCAAGACCTGTCAAATATAAGTTTTGCACATGCAGATTCAAATGCTTGTAGTCTATCTTTCCCAATACTATCTGATGGTCACTGTACATATGTTGCTAGCAATAGGAAATGGTGAGGTTGAGAATATGTCGTAAATGGTATGAGACTATACAAGAATGGCTCACTCTCAATAGCTAGACGATATATTTATTATCATAATGTCTGGTGTCTACATTCAAAATTATTGACAACCTGTGTTGTTATGATATGTTTACGTTATTGCATGGAGCCCTGCTAAAATGCAGAATCTCATAAGGATATAGAAATTGACCAACCTCAGCAAATGTTTTCCAGATCTGGCTGCTCTCCTCAAAGGTGGTTGGCAATGGGTAAAAGATGCAGTAGTACATGTAGTATATAGACCATCCGACAATCACCCCGAAATAGCAACTGGACAAAAACAGCATATAATTAGATATGTAAGTATTGTACGTTTGGGAATGCATATATAGCAGCGTATACCTGTGCTGCAATGCAATGTGAACCAGTCAGAATTGCCCTGAGGAAGGTGACAGACGGTCACCGAAACGTTGGCTGAATAAAAGACTTGGTTAAAGAGTCTACCAACCTGATGAAACTATTCACAGACAGGTGCATATCATTGAATAATTTTGAAAAAAAGGAAAGAATATTGTAGTATTATCTATGGTTGCGTTACCTAATTTATGTTTATGTATATGATAATTGCATAATGATTAATAAGATTACATTGAGAATCAAATATAACCCTGCCCAAACACATACTCAATATTTTACCAATCTGAATATTCTAATATATCATCTGAAATAAAAATAAAAACACGTTGTCTTACCATATACCAAAGTAGGCTAAGCTTATCCACCCTCCAAGCCATGTTGACTTTACTCCCAGAAGGTCGTGGAAGGCCATTGGTGGAGCCCTCCTGGTGAATCGACCAATGGCGTACTCCATAATGATAATTTGCATGGACCACAGGAACAGGAACATCAACCAGACCAACAGGAACTGCAGACATCCTGGAATATGTTATGTTTGATGTGATTGGTCAATAAAGAGAAGCTAATTACCTAACTGTGGTGAGCCTGAAAACGTGGTCCTGAAAATGGTGAAAATGTGGATAAGGTTCTTTTATATTGATGATCCATATTGACAGCTTTTATTATGACAACCTGTTTCGTCATCATTTCATGCTCGAAATGTTGGAAATAGCTCCGAAACAAGCAAGGTGGGCTCTCTTTTTAAGTACTGCCCTCAAATAGCTAGAACCAGTCAACAATATTACAAAAGAAGCAGCCGTTTTCCATCAGTGACATCAAATTTAGGATAGTGATGAGTAGACTTAATACACAGAATGACCAGAATGACCAGGAAACTGACAAAATTCTGTTTTGCTGCCCTGAAATTACAAGGACACGTCTTGCCACTTCCACCGAAGCAAATCACCCTTTCTTCCTCCATTCACCACCTCTTAGGAGGAAGTTCCATGCTGAAAGCTTCTTTCCAAGAACAACATCACTTTGGAATAAGCTACCTCGTGATTGCTTCCCCTATGAGTATAACCTTAAACTCTTCAAGTCTAAGGTCAACAAACATCTGTCCACTCTGGCTGTTCTGTAACCTTAAACAGTTTAAGTGGCTCCCATGAGCCTTGTTTTGTGATGACCGATGAAGTAAAAAACAAAACAAAACAAAAACAAAACAAAAACAAAAACAAAAACAAACCAAACCAAACCAAACCAAACCAAACCAAAACAAAACAAAACAAAACAAAACAAAACAAAACAAAACAAAACAAAACAAACAAACAAAAAACAAAACAAACAAACAAACAAAACAAAACAAAACAAAAACAAAAACAAAACAAAACAAAACAAAACAAAACAAAACAAAACAACAACAACAACAACAACAACAACAAACATTGGGCTTACCTTCTCCTCCACTGTTGTTGGCTAGCATCCTCGGGAATCTCCAGAGGTTGCCGAACCCTACAGTAGCCCCAATACAGGAGGAGATCAGTCCCAGCTTGGAGGAGAACCTCCCAGCCCTGTCCGTGTCCTGCTGTGGCTGTACCGTACTTCCAACAGCTTCCAGTCCAGAATCATTACTGTCCTATAGTGTGAGCAAGACATATGTTGTAGACATAATTCTGACGTCTTTTCCACTGCACTACAGTAGTAGTAGTAGTAGTAGTAGTAGTAGTAGTAGTAGTAGTAGTAGTAGTAGTAGTAGTAATAGTAGTAATAGTAGTAGTAGTAGTAGTAGTAGTAGTAGTAGTAGTAGTAGTAAGCCTTTATTTAAACTCGTAAGCTTGTTCGGTACATACATATGACCGCTTTTGAACAAGGTCGAGGGTGAGGGCGGGTCACGGATTACAAATCAAACCAAAATATGATACAAAATCAAACCAAAATACAAATCAAAATATAATATAATGCAAAAATAAACAGTAAATCATCAGTCCGTTATCAGTCCAAGTTCCAGTCCAAGTAAAAGTGGTATTTACCAAAGGCAATAAATATCAAGTAAGTCTGGTTGCTTTTCGCATTTGGGATCACCTTAGATTTTGAATTTAGATATTACCACTGGGGAAGTGGTATAACTATGTGTTGAACAATATGGATCTATTGTGCCTTAGGCACCTCTGAATTGAGTGCCAAATCTACAGGGAATAGTCTGTTATCCCTAACTGGAGGGGGGGGGGGTATTGCTTCTGACAAAAACGAAGTAAACAAACTGTGCATTTTGTACATAGATTACGTATTGAAACATTAATGGTCACTAGAGAGTTTAAAGGTAAAAAATATGGGCAATTATGATGGCGCTATTACATAGAACAGAATGTTTTAGCTGTCGAAATACAGAGAAACAGAAAAAAATATTACAAAATTGCGTTCATGTATTTTTCAGTTGTTAATATTGCATGATTTTTTTTACTCAAACTCTGACAATTTGCACAGATGATAACATCTGGATTTTATATTTTGCCATGTAATTTCATTTTATATTATTATTTATTCACCCAGGGTTTACATGTTGGCATTTTTCAATACTCCCTGTACATATATAACAAACTATACCTACAAATGTATGTAGTATGCCAACAAAGAAAGGTATAAACAAACTTCAAGTACAATCATTGCGTCATAGAAATAATAGAAATGCTTCAAAATTTTAATCGTATTCACATATAATATTTTGCAGTTTTTCGGTTCAATTGTAAACAGGTGGGTGATACAATTTAGGGATGGGGGAGGGGGGCATATCCTCTCTGTGGACTAAGTTGGTATGAGCGTTATACCTAGGAGTACGGCTTAGAAGTGACACACATTCTAATGCCTTCAAGTGGAAGACATCAAAATCTAATCTCACGACTTGATGTAACGTATGATAAGTAAGATAAAAGTAGTCAAGACCTACCTTTTGGACTAATCTAGTTCTCTCAGATTTTCCTCCGTCCGCCATGATTAACTCTCTTGAACTGACTGGGTAGGTTCAGACTACGCGGAAGTAAATAGTTCCGGTTAGACGTGATTGGGCCACACCGACTTAATTTTATGGATGACATCCTCTGAAGACCCCCAAGCTAGTGTGCGCCGGCGAATAATACATTCCAGCCAAAAATAAAAATGCTACTAAACCACAGTAATACAAAACTGGTATTGTAAATTCGCGGCAGTACATGGCGAAGTATACGACAAGTCGGCACATGCTGGCTTTTGCGGAATTTATGAATCGGCACTGTACGTATGTACTGAGTTCTTCAGTCGTGGAGGTTCGGTAGCTCGTCCTCTAGAGTTATAACCGGCTCCGCATTGTCGTTAACTACCATGGACTACCCAGGTCTAGATCATAGAGCCTCGGAGGACGTGATCTTTTTTTAGAGAACAGGCGAAAATCAATGCGCGCGGGGATGTCATCCATAATATTAAGTCGGTGTGGCCTAAGGGTATACGTAATGGAGTTGTCTAGAAGGACTGGTCATTTTGTCTTAGAAGAGCTTGGAACTTCCATTTAACCTAATACAAAGTCAAAGTTTATTGCACAGCACTTGTAGCAGGTACAATGTATAAGTATGGCAGATAATAAGATTACCAGTTGGTAAGGGTCTAGCGACTGCCCTCTTGGGTTAGCACACTTGTCTAACCCCTATCACGTGGAAAACCAGTTCTGTACTAATTGTTTCATAATGTGTGTAGAGTATTAGCTGTGTTAACATGTACAGTATATATACCACAAAAATCTCAACTGGAAGTGGAACAGAATAACCCTCGTAACACTAGAACATATTTCACTATATGGCCTAGGAAAGGTTATCTTAAAATTTCGATGATATAATTTTTTGGACTGACCTATATTTGATTGTTTTTCTACTCCTCTGACCACAACGAGCGCATTAGCATAACAAAGCAAACAAACAACATTGCTAGCATGCTGTCAAAGGCCGTGTCTATGGCCGTGTCTATACGGAAGCACCCAAACCGCGATTCGGGTAACTCACATTCCTCACATCTGGTCCACGTGCCACACACACCATCGAAACCGTGTCCGAACATAATGCGCTTGAGCTACATTTATTGCTGTTTGATGATAACACGCAAGGCGGCGTGTTATTTATGTCAGAGGTCAACGACCTGCTTGCTGATGCCCCCTCCCAGCGTATCTCGGCCGAATGCCAACGTGGTCCTGCCAGAGGCGGTGAAGCTCACCCTAGAACGGACACATTATTTGACCATTACTGCTCTTTAAGTTGCTGCCACGTAAAAGTTGGTATTGCATATAAAAAATGAAATATCACTCCGTAATCCATTACCAGGCGAAGTCACATTGAAATCACATTGCGTTCAGACGCAAATCGCGA
Organism: Branchiostoma belcheri; assembly: GCF_001625305.1. NCBI lineage: Eukaryota > Metazoa > Chordata > Leptocardii > Amphioxiformes > Branchiostomatidae > Branchiostoma > Branchiostoma belcheri. The sequence goes on from NW_017804120.1 coordinate 1,734,244, forward strand.
TGCGGGGAAACCGATTCGAAACCACCTCTAGAAGTGGCCTGGGATCGAGGCGCTTTCAATGTGATTTCGGAGCGTTCAGATAGAGCCACTTGAAACCGGCTTCGGGGTAAACCACATGTAAACTGCCTTGGGTGATTCCGTTTAGACACGGCCAAAAATATGTCTAAAGCTGTTTCAGATAACACGAGAAAGACGATGTACGTATAAGAATGAGGCAAACGAACGATGTTTAATAGAGACGGTGGACGATATAAACTCCCTGGCACTTTTGATCAATTGCTTACATCACGTATCAGTAATAAAGTCTCGTGTGAATAAGGTCACGTGTTTGTAAACTGTAACTCTCGCGAGATCACGTTGTGAAGTGATTGGTTATTACATGCACATCAGAGATTTGACTTTTTTTATTTATTTTTATTCAAAACACAACAAGACAAAGTGGCGCTGCACTCAGGTTAAGCAACTTATCTTGACTATGACTTTTTTTTACTCAGATGCTCTTTTTTGTTACATTTTACTATTTCTAAACCACACAGAATTGCACAAAATGCTAGTTAAGAGAACTCTACATGTCTATTCTACGATGCCCTAAACCTGAGAAACCATAACATTCAAAGTTATTTATTTATTTATTTATCTATTTATTTACATGTTTGACCTGAGAATCGATTACCCGTTACAGTTTAACTATGAGAAGGTAGCGCCATTTTTTTTATTTCTTTACTCTTCTAAAACATTGTGAACTTGACCCGTGTAGTCTTAAACATGGAAAATCAGGACATTCCCAATACTATTACTAACGATATTTCTATTCGACCTGAGCATCAATTACTCGTTACAAGTTAACCATGAAAAGGTACACACCACTTTTGAGTTTGTTTAACTCTCTCTTCTAAACCATTCTGCACTTGATCAGTATAATCTTAAACATGGTAAATCATGACATTCATAATTACTAACGATATTTTTATATAGTTACATATTCGACCTGAGCATCAATTTTTCGTTTCAAGTTAATAATGAAAAGGTAAATATCACTTTTGAGTTTGTTTTACTCTTCTAAACCATTATGCACTTGATCAGTATAACCTTTAACATGGGAAATTATGACATTCACAATTACTAACGATATTTTTATATAGTTACATATTCGACCTGAGCATCAATTATCAGTTTCAAGTTAACTTTGAAAAGGTACACACCACTTTTAAGTTTGTTTTACTCTTCTTAAACATTCTGCACTTGATCAGTATAACCTTAAACACGGGAAATCATATTCACAATTACTAACGATATTTTTATATAGCTACATATTCGACCTGAGCATCAATTATCAGTTTCAAGTGAACCATGAAAAGGTATACACAACTTTCGAGTTTGTTTCACTCTTCTAAAACATCTTGCACTTGATCAGTATAACCTTAAACATGGGAAATCATGACATTCACAATTACTAACGATATTTTATATAGTTACATATTCGACCTGAGCATTAACTATCAGTTTCAAGTTAACCATGAAAAGGTACTGTTTGCACCACTTTCGAGTTTGTTTCACTCTTCTAAACCATTCTGCACTTGATCAGTATAACCTTAAACATGTGGAATCATGACATTCACAACTACTAACGATATTTTTATATAGTTACATATTCGACCTGAGCATTAACTATCAGTTTCAAGTTAACCATGAAAAGGTATACACAACTTTCGAGTTTGTTTAACTCCTCTAAACCATTCTGCACTTGATCAGTATAACCTTTAACATGGGAAATCATGACATTCACAATTACTAACTATATTTATATATATTGTTACATATTTGACCTGAGCATCAATTATCAGTTTCAAGTGAACCATAAAAAGGTACACACCTTTCCAGTTTGTTTTACTCTTCTTAAACTTTCTGCACTTGATCAGTATAACCTTAAACAGGGGAAATCATGACATTCACAATTACTAACGATATTTTTTATAGTTACATATTTGACCTGAGCATCAATTATCCGTTTCAAGTTAACCATAAAAAGGTACACACTACTTTTAAGTTTGTTTTACTCTTCTAAACCATTCTGCACCCCAACACCTTTAATTAACTAAAAAAATAAAGTTACTGTTGTGTAATGTCATCATCTCAATACATATCAAAGATTTATTAAGTACTTTAATCCCAATGCTTATTTGGCATTGGCATTGTTAACAAAGATCTCATGAGGTAGCAAAGTTGTTCACAGCAATACATTTTCTTACCTCCATGTGCAGAGGTTTTTGTTTGTTTAGGGTCAAAATGAACTCCCCATAGGCTGGGAGAAAATAACAATGAAATAGAATGAAAAATATCAGCAAGACTTTAAATACAGTAAGAACTATAAATACTGAACATTGCAGTATTCAACACCTATACTCAACACATAGCACCGAGCTATCTTGATACTAGTAGTTCTTTTGTGTTGGTAGATGGACGTCATTATGCCGAAATTTTAAACAATAATTTCCAACTCAAGAAATTGGACTTACCTAAATTTTCTACTATGCATCTGAGTCTTTGTCAAGGAATGAGCATAAAGTGACGCCATAAAAGCGACACATTGTTCATTCATCGACAAAGACTGGAGTTGTACAGTCGAAAATTTCGTCCAATTTTTCCAATTTTTGTGTAGGAAATTACAGTTTAAACTTACGACACAATAGCTTTAAGTTATTGCTGGCTAAATGCGATTGAAAAAGCCCTATACAGTTAGCCAGAAGTTTGCCTTTAGTTGACTGTGCTGTACGTGTAGTCTTGAACTGGTCCAACTCCAGCCCTGTCTGTCATGACGATGAAATTATCTCTGTATTCTTTGTCCTCTTTGTGACAGCAGCAGCAGACAGGGATGTCGTCCTGTTTGTCGATAAGTGAAGACCAACAGCGGGACATCCGTCCTCGGCACCGGACAAACAGCACGTTCAGTCCCACTAGGAACAACGCTGCGACGGACCACTGAAACAACGTGATAGAATATCATGACAAGTTGAAAAGTTTATTGCAAATTCATGCCCGGGGGCTTATTGCAAATTACAAACATAAAGAACAATGAAACAGAGTATAAAATAACTAAAATCTACATGATGAAAGGTAGTTGTCTAAATCTATAGCTATGTCTAAAACTATGTCTAAGGGGTTTGACTTCTCTTTTTTAAACCATGGAAAACGTAATGTCCCACCTTTTCCAAAATTAGTGGGTTTTGGGAAGTTAAAGAAGAATAGCTTTTTATTTGTCTGTAAGTTTAGTGAAATTGGGATAAATTGTACAAGTTTGAATCATGACTTTACAAGCAGTAGAAATCTCTAACCCCAAGCAGATCGTACGGTGGCAAGGCAGAGGAGTGTTCACTAGCACGGCGGTCTGTCACTACGGTATTCTTTCCCATTGCTAGGGGGGTTCGAAAACGTATCAGGTTACAAGACGCAAGTTTGGCCTGTTTTGAACTACCCGTAAACCACTTGAAAATAAACAAATAGTATTGAAGGGTAAATTCCGTCAAAATAAAATGAAATTATCGTGTTTACATAGGTTTAATGTTAGTTGTTTAAGTTAGAGTACTAATTTTGAAAAATCTCGCTCCGAAATACGATTTTTTGCGGGATTTGGAGCGCCAGTCCGAGACAGTCCGAGTTATGTTTTTAGGCAAACATCGTTTAAGATTGGCTACGTATGTTACCTAAAATCCCCGATTTTTATATTTTTCGACGACTAGGAATAAGATCAAAAATCGTGTCTTAGGAATTTTTTAATTTCTGATTTTAAGTATAGTTTTTGTCGACATAAATGTGAAAAAACGGCATTTTTTGACATTTTTCGCGCTCAATTGCTCATAATTAAAAATCAAGGTCCTTTTTCAAAAATCCCTAAGACACGATTCTGGACAAACCCGTTACGGTTATTTTGAGCCGTCAATGAGACATGTTGGACTCTCCATGCTTCCAATCTTAAACGAGTTTTGGACGCATGTCATACGGCATGAATATGACTAGTGTTTATTTAGGCTGATGAGTACAAGCATTGCGATCTTCAAGGTCACCCACAATAACGGCAGTAGCTTCGTTTCATGTTCCAGCCCACTACAAAATGAAGGCAGACATGTAGTTGTCCAGGAAATGGTATATATTTGTTAAAAGGTGGATTTTTTCTTGTTAGGAGGTACACATGTAAAAAGGGGCCGGAAGACCCAGGTTTACTGTAAATGACCGCGGGTGACCCCATTTCGAACACCGTTCTATTCGAATTACGTCATATCGAACACGGTTCGGGTTCTACTGCAGGTGGGGAGATCGGGGCCCAATTTTGACCACCGTGTAGGTAGCCAATGGACACTCCTCTGTCCCATGGGTACTGCCTTGCCAGCGTATGATCAGCTTGGAGATTAGCAATCTCTGAGCTTGCGAGTCTTTATGTCATTTAACTGCATGACATGAATCGTATGATCTCTTACATGCATTGTGGATGTGAAAAATGTAACGTCCAATATTCTAGCAATATAAAATTCAAAGACACCAAAAAATAGATACAGTTTTTCCTGATGTGTGACTATACGACACAAGTAGTAAAATCTTAAAACATTGAGGCAAAAGATAATCGCTTAAATGTCCAATGCCTTCCCCCAATTACAAAACTTGCATTTCTGACACCATTAACTATTGTAGATGTCTTACCCCCAGGATTGCTGTCATCAGAGAATGGACTCCCAGCTCGTACCAGGGTGTTTTCTCATTCTGTACAGTACTCACGATCCACCACACCAGTAATGCAAGACCCTCAACTGGTAATACATATCTGTAAGACAATACATGTACGTTGAATGCCATAATCTTTTCAAAGTCGCTCAACAAACGAGTTTACATTAATTTTGTTTTTATCACAATCAACAGCTCAACCAGTCAAAGAGTGACCGTATGTCCGTTAAAGTTTTGCATTCTTGCATTCTCTGTTTGTGGGTATAAAAGCAATAGAGCAATAAAATGTTGATGATGTGATCGATAGCTAGATTGATAGAGATTATTAGATGGCTTAATAGATTGAGATACACACACACAGAAACACACACACACACTAATATATCTATCTATATCTATATACATATATATATATAGAGAGAGACAGAGAGAGGCAGAGAGAGAGAGAAAGAGAGACACAAAGAGAGAGACATATAGGTAAATGTATATATAGATAGATAGATAGATAGATATAGATAGATAGATAGATACATAGATAGATAGATAGATAGACACTATTCCAAAATAATATCCAGTTGCTTGAGTAACTGCTTTTTGGCGCATCTTATTACCTGGATGTCTAACCTTCATCGAGTATATATAGAGATAGTTACATGTTGATAGATAGATACATAGATAGATATAGATATATGGTACTCACTTTACTAGCCATTCCCAAATTTTGGGTAGCTTCCAGTCAGAGCCATCTCCGGACTGAATAAAAAAAAAGATGATTTTTATTTCATTTGATATGAACTGCACACTGATTTATTCAATGAAGAAAGTGTATTCTAGGTTAATTAATATACCTTGTTTACAAAACTATAAGAAATAGAACTATCATTAAGTATAAACTATGTGATCATATCTTAATTAATAAGTAAAACCCTGCTGTTAAATTAAACGTTAAAACTACTAGTATGTACATTTCGTCAACGTATAGTTACCTTAAAATATCATTTCCTGAAGTTAAAAATTAGACAATATCATATCATAAAACACAACTTAACAAATGCGTTACATAAAAATTTAGGCTGTAGGCAGCATGAAAGCCACAGATAGTGAGATTGAAGAACAGATATGAAATTGCAAATGTTGAGCTACCTCATTCAGCAAGTTGAGACGAAAGCTGAGTGATCCATACTTCCAGAACAGGTAGGTGAAAGCCAGCCCAGAGAGGATGAGAGCAGAGCCCCATATAAAATCCTGTAAAAGGCGGAAAGTCGTTTTTGGTGACGTCTCAGGGAGGAGCCTAATGGTACAGTATTGTGTGCAGTTTGCAAAAATTCTAGGAATGGTACAGACATTTTGTCCACAGGAATGGAATGTCCACAGGCATGTTTCTGACCCACATCTATGCCCACATTCCTGGAAACCCTTGGGAAGATCTCTCTGCCTTGGATGGCCCTACTTTCTGTGACCCCGGGGCTCGTTCACTATACACTCAGGGGAGGAGTGCACTGTATCTGTCTAGTACCAAGTCTTCCTCAAAATCATGAAATGATGGCAGTGCCATGCAAACAATAACCCTAACAGCAACCACCGTCGCCATGGCTTCATTGCCAGCCTTGTTTATATTTAAAGACTTATCTCTTTTATCATGATTATGATCTTTTCAATCACAATCACAAGCATTTTCGTCTCCTAAGATATTCGTCCTAAAATATAACTTCTAAAGAAATGTTTAAAAAAGTAGTTACATTTATTCCAAGTTGAAAGTCACTAGGGTATGTAGTATGTAATATAAAACCAAAGATAATCAAATATAACCGAATAGATTTTTTAAGTCAAGACTCATAGGAATATTGTCTATGAGCACAAAGAAGCTGTCTAGCTGCAAATGCAAATACAAATGCATTGTTTTACAGGTAGAATCATTATCATGTTAAATTGTATTAATAAGTGTAAAATATCTATATCTATATCTATCCATCTATCTAATAATAATAGTATCTATCTATCTATCTATCTATCTATCTATCTATCTATCTATCTATCTATCTATCTATCTATCTATCTATCTC
>NW_017804120.1:1741039-1815982 GCF_001625305.1 Branchiostoma belcheri
TACTCTACTCTCTCTCTCTCTCTCTCTCTCTCTATATATATATATATATATATGTTAAATTATTAGTTAATAGTATTATCTCTCCTCCCCCCCTCCTCTCTCTTATATATATATATATATATATATGTATATACTTATTAATATTATTATACATATATATACTTATTAATACGATTTAACATAATGATTCTACCTGTAAAACAATGCATTTGTATTGGCATGCATTGGTATGTATTACATTGCATTTTATGTATTAATATGCGTTCTATTTGAAAATAGATGACGGGGACTTACCTGGTTTGCAAGAAAGTGTATGTAGAGAGCACTGGGTACGCCCAGGAGGAACGTCATCAAACCAATCACAACAGAGGACACATCTCGTCTCACTGCAAGTAATCAAACGACACGGTTAATTGGTGGATTTAAAAACAATGGCACATGTTGTGCCAAATGGATAATTGAGGAGCCTAAAATTATAGCAAAGAACTTCAGTTATAATTATGTACTTTTTTCAGCTATGGTGTTACGAAGAAACTTTTTTCAGGCCAACACTATGTCCAAGAATTTCTTAGGCCCTGTATTGTGTATCGTGATTGTATCTTGCATTGGAATCTCCTTTTTTAGTACAATGTTTCGGTCACAATACAATATGTTTTATCAGAGAAGTCCACCTACTTAATATGTGACAGTAATGGCTAACACTATCAATAAATCATCAATCATTTATGTTTGTTACATTGTTCACTTCTATTGATAAGTTTTCTGTTATGCCGAAAGAACATCGTGTTGGACATTGTTTAAAGCTATCCAATGACAATATGCCCCTACTGTACTTGGTGACAGCAAGTTCCACCCTGCGATAGCTCTAGGAAAGAATGAGTTTTTGAACACCTCAATCCTTGGTTGATAACTCTGGTACTTGAAGGCATGGCCATTTCTTGTTCTCTTCTGGGCTGGTATTAGGTACTTAGTAATTGGGACGTCCACCAGTTTATTGGTCATTTTGTACATGACATGACATATTGTAGGGAAAGAGAAATTTTTATACGTAAGGCCATGTTGATTTGATTATATGGATGACATCCGCGCGCGCATGAATTTTGGTCCGTTTCCAATCAAAAAAAGTTTTCGACCATACTGTAAATCGTACAAAATGAGCGAAGATATGTCGCATGTTGCAAAAAAATATTGAAAAACGATACCAATGTCACAGAATACTGAAATCAATTCAGGAAAAGAAGAAAATGGCATTGTGAAGAAATGAAAATGAAGAGTCTAATACAATTCGCCACACCATACTCTGTGTGTTTAGTCATTTGTTCAACCTTTATTTCATAATGAAGGAAACTTTTTTTTGCCAAACTTTTTTTATTCGCACGCTCGCATCAGTTTTGGGGTTCCCAGAGGATGTGATCCATATAATCAAATCAACATGGCCTAAGTGCAAAACATACCTCCCCAGTCGACCAGCACCTGTGCAGTACTGTTCATCACTGTGACGTAGCTACTGAAGCCTGCCACCACCACCATCAGGAAGAACAGTGACGCCATCACACGGCCACCCGTCATGGTGGAGAACAGGATCGGCATCCTGTAAAAAAACATGTTCATCTTTTAAGCCTCGGTCACAACCCGCCGTACGTGCTTTTTGTCCGTACGTTTTTTGGGATGTTACGTCTGCTACGTTTCTTTCTGAAAACGTAGTGGCATCGACGCACGTCACTCGCACGGTTTCGCAAGGTGTAAGAGTGTGGTCTGCACGCCACGTCTGGCCGTGAGCGCGTGCGTGCATCGTACGTTGCGCAAGTGGTAAGTGAGTTGTACGTGCTTACAACGTCGCGATTGCAACTTTACCGTAAGGAGGCCGTACTCATACGTGCGTCTTTCGTACGGTACGTACGGGGCACGCACGGGTGGTGAATCCGCAGACCGCACGTAGAAAAAGTTTTACATGCACTTAAAGTTCTACGGCGTGTCTGCGTGCTCCCAAATCCGTAGAACTCCGTACGGAGGTGGTACTCACCACGCACGGATGCCCTACGTTTGCCCACGTTTCTGCACGTAGACAGCACGCAGATGCACGTATGGCGCGGGTTGTGGCCGTGGCGTTAGGTGTCATTCCAACATTGCCCGGGTAGATAAAAAAAACTTTTTCCTTGACAATAAAACCATAATGATGATTCAGCCTAGAAGCTGGATCTATGAAATGCAAAAGAAGTAAATGAGTGAAACAATAGATACAGTTATGAAAAGAAATTTTACCAGATGAAGGTGAGTCCAGTGTTGGCAGGGCCGTTTGTCTTCAGAAGTTTCATCAGGTCATCTTTGTCGCCTCCTGGACTGACTTTAGTCCACGTAGAAAATACAGTAGAGAAGATCATCATCCCAGCCATTAGACTGTAAGAAGAAGATACAAAAAAAATTTACTAAAATTAAAAAAAAATGAACTGCAATCAATGTATTTACAATCAATGTGTATTCACATACAGTATGTCATGGTAAGAGACAAAAAGCATAACTGAAACTATAGCAGGAAAATATTTTTGGCGACGTCTCAGGGAGGAGCCTAATGGTACAGTATTGTGTGCAATTCGCAAGAATTCTAGGAATTGTACAGGCATTTTGTCCACAGGAATGGAATGTCCACAGGCATTTCCCTGACCCACATCTATGCCCACATTCCTGGAAATCCTTGGGAAGACCCAGAAGACCTGTCTGCCACGGATGGCCCTACTTTCTGTGACCCCGGGGCTCGTTCACTATACACTCGGGGGAGGAGTGCACTGTATCTGTCTTGCTCAAAATCATGAAACGATGGCAGTGCCATGCAAACAATAACCCTAACATGAACCACCGTCGCCATGGCAATGTATGTTTTCATTGCCAGTCTTGTTTTGTTTCTAGTCTCTATTTTTTGTGAGCATTGCCAATTTCTTCTGCGTTTACAGCAAGATTTTATATGCTGGAAAGAAGTAGCTATTTCCGACAAGCAGAAAGTTCTCACCTTACAATGTTGTTGAGTGTTGGGATGAGAATGCCTGTCTTCACAGGTCCCATGCTTTTGGTCATACTTGCTCCGTACACTAGGAAAACACCAGATGCTGCCGATGTATCCCAAGCGTTCTGAGACAGGGCATCAATCCATACTCTTGGCGTACCTAACAGTTCTGTAGAATATCAAAGATGAAATATTATTATAATAGTTATCATTATGCTTACCGAAGGAAAACGTATCGTTTTTGCTCTGTTTCGTCTTCCGTTCCAAACACTGACCTGGTCAATGACCTGGCCCATACCGTCTGTTACCATGGTTACTGGTGTTGGGTTACATAATGTTGCAATTTTATAGTAGGAGGGATTTACACTCCTGTCACCATATATGTGAATGTGTTTGAGTTAGACTTAACAGAGCAGAACATATGCGAAGGTAAACATTATGCATCTGCTTGTCTAGTTCTAGACCGTGAGAGATATCATAAAATAAAATCACTAGCTACATGTACAATCCTGATTTGCTACAGAAATAAAAAAAACACATATACAATAGAAACAAAAGAACGTGCATCATCTACAGCCCAATAGCAAAACATATACCGAGTCTCAAAAGAATCCGTCCACCCAAACGCTAGAAACTGCTGCGAACATGAAAATCTAAATCTCTTACAAAGCCCTTCCGCGGAAGGATGTCTCCTTCCCCGGAGGTAATAATGCTATGTTCTGAAGTTTAAAATAAAGAGGATGATATTTACTCCAGTCTGGTGTAAAAATGTAGGCAAGGGCAGATCCGGCATTGTGTTGAGTTAGAGCCCAGATAAACGCTGTGATGACCAGAATGAAGAGTCCAGGCATCAAAATTTTCATAGCAGGTTCGATGGTGTCTACTCCTTTCCACATCACAATGACACATCCCACAGTGACTATGAAGTGTAGCAACACTGGCCAGCTGCTTTCCTGTTGTAATGAATTCGAACAGAAACAAAACATCGTATCTGCTAAACAGCTATAATAGTAAGGCCACACCAAGTAAATTTTATGGATGACGTCCTTTGGAGACCCTAAATCTAATGCGAGAGGGCGAAAAAAAAACAAGAAGGGCCCTAAAAACAAGATGCCTAGATCAGAAATATACTAAGAGACGACAAATGTTAGGACACAAATTGAATGAGGTGACACAGTGTAACAAGCAAGAAGTCTTTTATTCATCATCAAAACAGCAATAAATCAGGTGGAACAGCAGTTGTCGTCCTGTCCTGTTTTTGCGTTCCGGTTTTCATGTCAATCTGACGATTTGCGGCACTGTCGTGACTCTTTGGTCATAGTTACAGGAAGCGGAATTCCTTGTTTTTTTCTAGGAACAGGCCAAAATCAATGCGCGCGCGGACGTCATCCATAAAATTTACTTGGTGTGGCCTAATGATAAAACCAATACACAAGTGTTCAGATCAGATTTTAAGATTGATGTAGATAACATCTTTGTTACAGATACGTCGATGAAGGTTAGACATCCAGGTAATAAGATACACCAAAAATCAGTTACTCAAGCATATGATTTTGGAAACGGTCAGACGTTGACGAAAGCTAGTGGATACTACGTGAAATATCTGACCATTTCTAAAATCATATCCAATTACTTGAGTAACTGCTTTTTGGCTATCTTTGTTATAGAGTTTGAGAAAACGTTGTAGCAAGATCCACATTTCTATGTCCATATCTTATGTTCGTATGTTGCTTTGAATTACTAGGATGAGAATGTTTAGTGTCTTTGTTTCTATTTTTCAGCATATTGTAACGTTAAGAACTAGACTAACCTCAGAGAAAGCTTTCCATATCTCGCTACTCTCATCAAATGTTGTTGGTAAGGGGTGAAAGATGCAGTAGTACATGTAGTACACAGCCCATCCGACGATGACTCCGTAGTAGCAACTGTAGAGAACAGATTACATACATTTGTAACTTATTACCTCCATGAAAAATGGAGGTATTGTTTTTGGCGTGTCTGTGTCTGTGTGTCTGTCTGTGTGTTTGTTTGTGTTTCCGCACATTTGTAGTCAGCATACCTTCATAACGCCTTTATGGATTATGATGATATTTGGTATGTTGGTAAGACTTAGGAAGACAAAGGTCAAGGTCAAATATGAGTTTCCTGGTGGATGACCTTGGTACTGCAGCAGAACTTCCGGTTTTTGTATCTTTTGTCCTGAACATGCTGACAGATTGCTTTTCCTGTCAGGAATACGTGGTGTGGGTTTGGTCTCCCTAGCAGCTTGTATAACAAAAAAAAAAACATTTACAAAATATATTTCATGGAGGTATGAGATCTAAGAATTCTTGTTTGCCTGACAAAAAATTTAAAAAAAATCAAACATATTACACCATTTGATACCTAGTATTATTGCTCAATATCACAGATTGTAAGCCTGGTTACAATATGGAAATTGAAAATATATATATACCATTATAATTGTGGACCTTATTAATAAAATTAGAAGGAAAATTCATATCTACTAATCGTATTGGATTCCAATGATCTGTCGGAGAGGAAAAATTTTTCTTACTTTGTGAAAAAGACAACTATGCTTATCCACCCTCCAAGCCATGTGGACTTTACTCCCAGAAGGTCGTGGAAGGCCATTGGTGGAGCCCTCTTGGTGAATCGACCAATGGCGTACTCCATAATGATAATTTGAATGGACCATAGGAACAGAAACATCAACCAGACCAGCAGAAAATGCAGACATCCTGGAAAACATCAGAAAACACGTTTTGATTTTTGTACACAATATTTTCTAATAATTTGTTGTCTTCATAAGGTCATAGACCTTTGACTTAGTTTCCCTGCGGTGGCGAAGTTACTTCTGCATTTGTTACGTTTCTTTGCGGTGTGATGCGTTGCACGAGAAATACCCCCAAATCGAATCGTACATACAGAGTGTGCTATATAGATGGTATTGTATGTGCAACCCTCCATTTCCCGTGGGTTATCAAGAAATAAGAACCTAAAAAGTAGGCGGTTATTCAGATAACCGCCCACTTTTTGGACCGTACCATTATACGGGGGACAGGACACTAACAGTAGTGTTAAGACTTGTAGTATCCATTTATTAGAAACGTATTGTAATCTATTTTCAATATTTTTTCTAAATACAGCACAATTAAATGAAATGAAATTTGATCAGAAAAATACAAGAAAAAAAAATTGGCAATCGTTTCACTCGGTGGTTTATTCGGTGGTTATCGCTCCCGATCAGGGATTATCTTACGATATACACCTCGGGTCGGGGCATTAACCCTTTATTAGTACCTTGATCTCCACTATTATTGGCTAGAATCCTCGGGAAGCGCCAGAGGTTGCCAGTCCCTACAGCTGTCCCCAGGCTGCTTATGATGAGTCCGAAGGTGGAGGAGAACTTTCCAGTCCGGTCTGTGTTCTGCTGAGTCTGTGGTGCAGTCTGGAAAACAGCTTGCAGACCAGGGTCGTCAGGATCCTACAGTGTGGATAAATGTGTGGTCACAAACAGGCAATTTGCCGTGTGGCATAACGACAGAACGTTTGGTTCGGAATCAAGAGGTCCCGAGTTCGAATCCGAATCCCGAGTTCGAATTCTGTCATGTCAGAAGTCTTGCAAACTACAGACAATACTGTACCATTAGGCTCCTCCCTGAGACGTCGCCAAAAAATCTTAACCCGACACCATGTCTTGTACATGTATTAAATGTTGGAATAGAAAAAAAGCAATGTTGTATCAAGAAGTTGAACCGTTCTTTATCCAGAACCCTACTCAGACACGGAAGCTTGGGCGCGGCGAACAAGAATTAATCTCCACCAGACCTCTTTGCAGGCTGAATGGATTGTACAAATCGGCCTAAAAAGGAATGTAACTGACCATGGATACGGGCAAATTGGGCACTCTATTGCCAGCCAACTCCACTGGCCGATTTCTACTATTTATTCAGCCTGCAGCTGAATCTGGTGGAGACTAAACAAGAAACATCCTCGGGCAAACTACTAGTAACACGTCAGCAGAACTCCACATTGAAAAAGGCAGACAAAACCGCATTCCTCTAGAGCCAAGGATTTGCCAATTTTGCGATTTAGATAAGATTGAGGATGAGTATCATTTTGTAGTCGATTGTACGTTATATAGTAATGAGAGAGATTCCCTATATTCTTATATACTAGATAAGTTCCCCAGCTTTGGACATTTAAATGAAGTAGAAAAATTCAGATTTCTTATGAAACTTGACAAATCATGTATTATTAGTGACATATGCTCGTACATCCATAACTGCGTCAAGAAGCGAGAAGAAGTTGAACATGTAAATAACAGATCACATTAGTATGTATAGTTAAAGGTCATTCCTGTATCCTTTTCCTTGTCTATTCATGACCTGTACTTAGCTTGTTAGAGCACAAACGTACAATAAAGTTCTTTCATTCATTCATTCATAACGTACTGCGTCTGAGCAAAATCCTAATTTTTCCCGTTTTTCCTTTGGATGTTGGTCACCGTTGCATCATAATTTTGCCTGTTATCCTTTCTGACATAACATTTGGAAACTACTGACGGGATGTTAACCTTATACATGCGAATACGACCTTATATGAGACGTTCTGCCGAAGTGCTATGTACGAGTACAATACATTACGGGATTCGCATAGGTGCTGTACGTTCTGCGGACTTTCTGGCAAGTCTACGTTCGTGAAATCTATCCAGAACCGTTGAAGACCCTAGCCCATTTAGGCCTAGAACTATATATACTTTGTCTAGTAGATAGGCATGGTTCTGAATACAATTTTACAACATTGTACTCACAATGCACGAAAAACTGCGATTTGCTAATATCTGTATTCAATAGAATACTATAGATGTAGCAAGACACTAGGCTGAGTACTGCGTTACGTTCTATTTCTTAGAGTACCGTAAATGTAATGTTGAGTATAGATTTACACATGTACTTTGCAGTTCTTAATTTTTTAATCAAAATTTAATGCGAATTGTCTTCTTACCACAAGCAAGTGTCTTCATTTCTTTTTTAACTCAAGACTCCTGATATAGTACCGTAACTTAGACTTTTGCAAATAGTCTATAGATGTAGGATTATTTGTATTTGTACACCAGCTCATTATGTACCTTTGTCATTTCTTCTTCTTATTATTATTACTTTGTTTTATTGTTTCCTTTTATGTGTGAGGAGAGGGCTGAGATAAGTTTTATAACTTTTTGCCCAATCCTCGAAAAATAAATGTGAATAAAACAAATAAATAGATGTAGTTGTTACGATTGTGTGTATAACTACATGTACATGTTTTACATTGTAATCTATTGTGCTTTTCAGTCACTGCTGAATTGGGTGTCAAATCCATAGGGAGTACTCTGATAAACGTATTCCCTAAGACATTATAATGTCCTTGGTATTCCTAATTA
This sequence comes from Branchiostoma belcheri, assembly GCF_001625305.1. Lineage (NCBI taxonomy): Eukaryota > Metazoa > Chordata > Leptocardii > Amphioxiformes > Branchiostomatidae > Branchiostoma > Branchiostoma belcheri. The sequence goes on from NW_017804120.1 coordinate 1,749,466, forward strand.
GGGGTGGGCCAAAATACATTGTTTCAGGCAAAAAAAAAAAGAACTAAGGTTTCTTGCCAGCGTACAAACTGTACATATTGTACATAAAGCGTTGAAACATAAATGGTTACTTATAATTTAGGGCTGACAGAATATAGACACATATTATATAGATAGTAATTATAAAGAGAACAGAAAGTTTTATCAGAGAATAAAAAAAATCTTGACAAACTGTATCCATGTCTTTCACAATTTGTAATCTTTTACTCAAGCTCTCATAATCTATGTATATGACAATATTTGTATATATTTGACATGTAATAGAGTCCACTTATAAATTCTTATATTTCTTGGTTCAATTGCATACAGGTGTGTGATAGAATTTGGGGTGGGGAGGGGGGCACATCCTCTCTTTGCTTTGAACTAAGTTGGTAGGACTGTCGTACAAAGTAGTACGATTTAGCATAGCCCGATATTTAATAGTACAAGGGGAAGACCAAAAAAAACAACAACTAACAACATCACTTGATATAACTTATGATAGGTATTATATAGGTATAAGTAGCCAAAACTCACCTTTTTGACCAATCTTGTTCTCTCAGATTTTCCTTCGTACGCCATATTGGGTTGACTGCTTGGGTTTTGAATGGCTTCTCGCTGAATTAACTATATATATGGGCTGGTTTGGATCCGACTACATCGAAAAACCGGTTTTGGCGACACGTAATGGGGGAATCTGAGTTGTCTGTATGCTATGGTATGGTTCAGGTGACGGTTGCATATCACAATGACATATGAACCCATTTTTGTTGTTTTTTGTTTAGAGGAAGAAATCCGATTATGACGAATCCCAGGTATTTCACTCTTTGATCGTAGAAGTCTACATATAATGTTTATGAAAACGTGAATCGTTAGCTGACCTGATTACTAGTTGCTGTAGCTGACTTGTTTCATGCTCTACTGAACAATTAGCATATTAATGTAAACAAAAGAAGTCTTCTCGCTGCTAGAGTATATAAGGTGTAATGCTTTTTTGTCGACCTGGTACGAGGGTTATGTACCTTGCAATTTAACAAGAACCCTATTCTTATGGGAAATGTAGACAATTGTGAGAAAAATACGGTTTACATTCTGCATTACTAGTTTGAAAATTATTGGGAAGCGCCATCTAGCGATTGGAAGTAGAATGGGTCAATATTGTCACAGACAGAATAACCGATATGTTGACAAATACTATTGTTATAATTATTATTTTTTTATTCCAACATCTAATCACAAGACGTGGTGACGACACACTCATTTTTTTCAACTTATATTAATGCCTCCACCAACACAGGGGACAATACAATACTCATTTACACCTGAGCTAAGTGAGGAAAGCCGTGTAAAGTGCCTTTCCCAAGGGCACAAGATCGGTGGCATGTCAGGACTCGAACCCGGGACCTGTTGATTCCGAGTCGAGCACTCTGCCGCCACTGACCCCACTATGGTTATGATTGGTTGTATACGAGCAACTTTAATTCTTGGTTCTAAATTTTCGTTTTACATTTCCCAAAAAAATCATTACACTTGAATAAAAAATTTATTTTATTTTTTTTTTTCAATTTTCAATTCAGTCATGTTCATTACTGAGGTAAAAACTTCCAAAAGTGTTACGGCCTGATAATTATTGGGAAATGGAGGCTTCTCATTGGTTGACGTCGCACGGCTATATGATTATTACTTATTATTTGTCATCAATATACCAGTTCTAGTTCCTTTTGTTCTTCTTTTATTTATTATTCATTTGCACATAACAAACTAACAAAATGGTAAACTATGACAACAAAAAAGGTAACATATAGACTTAAAATCTAATGGTCTCTCATACATATAAATGTATTGTAATACCATTTATTTTTAAATACATATATTAGAATATGATTAGCCAACAAATAATTGATAACATATTGGATGATGAATTTTAACCAGGTGCTAATAATACATAGACCAGTTAAATGTTTAACTTCACATCTGCCTGAAATATTTCTGAGTTTCTGATATCATAAAATAACCAACAGATAAAACAAATAAATCAAACTGAACAAACAAAAAAAAGGTAAAACGTAGTTAAATCGTCAAACGTACAAAGGAAAACAATAAATATATTCAAATGTTCATTTTCAAATTTATGAAACATTTAGAGCGTTTGGTACTGAGGTATTCTTTTCTTCTAAATAATTCAAAAGCATTAGAAACATGGTAACGTGGAACTGACTCTAACAAAAAAAGGTAGAAGTAAAATATAGACTTAAAATCTAATGGTATAAGGCCTTCTCATCTTTAAAGTTACATATAATGTATTGTAATACCATTAATTTTTAAATACACATATTAAAATTTGACTAGCTAACAATAATTGATAACATATTGGATGGTAAATTTGAACCGGGTGTTTATACATGAATAGTTAAATATTTAACTTCACATCTAAAATATTAGAGTTTCTAATGTTATAAAATAACCAAAAGATAAAACAAAGAATTAAATAAACTAAATGAACAAAAAATGAAAAAAATAGTTAAATCGTCAAATGTACAAAGCAAAACAATAAGTATATTCAAACGTTCATTTTCAAATTTATGAAACATTTAGAACTTTAAATTTGGTGCTGAGGTATTCTTTTCTTCTAAAAAATTCAAAAGCATTAGAAACATGGTGACGTAGAATTGACTCTAACAAAAAAAAAGGTAGAGGTAACATATCGACTTAAAATCTAATGGTGTAAGGGCTTCTCATCTTTAAAGTTACATATAATGTATTGTAATACCATTAATTTTTAAATACACATATTAAAATTTGACTAGCTAACAATAATTGATAACATATTGGATGATAAATTTAAACCAGGTGTTAACACATAAATAGTTAAATATTTAACTTCATATCTGAAATATTTGAGTTTCTAATGTTATAAAATAACCAACAGATAAAACAAAGAATTAAATAAACTAATTTAACAAACAAAAATGACAAAACAGATGGTTAACTTCATCAAAAGTACAAAGAAATAATATTAAATACAAATAAAAATGACCATATTACATGACTAAATTCCTACACATTCGTTCTCTTCTAATAGTCTTAACTTTTCATATTCTAGAGTGTTAAACTGGTCCTCTTCTACCTTGTTACAACAGTTACTACAGTTGGTTATTTTGTCCTGTACGGATATAAGCGATGACCAATGCCTGGATATTGATGTTTGGCATCGCACAAAGATGACATTTAGTCCCACCAAAATGATGACTAGCACCGTCCACTGTCGATGAAAAAGAAAGCATTAGATATAAAAATGCATACATTGGATCTGTCAATATAAAAATGATACAAATGGTCGTATTAAGTATGTGCAATATTCTTGCTCTTGATAGAAAGACTAAAACAAATCTCATGATTGTGTTTACCAAAGGAAAACATATTGTTTTTGCTCAGATTTCTCTTCTACCTCTTCTTCTCCAAACCAAAAAGGTAAATGACCTGGCCTGTCACCATGGTACTCGTAACTCCTGTCTGACCATATATATGAATGTGTTTGAGTACGAATTAACAGAGCAGACCAATGCGAAGGTAAACATTATGCATTTCCTTTGCAAATGTTACCTTTCTGGTTTGAACTTGAATTCTTTGCTTCTTTTCTTTTTGGTCCTATCACAAACAATATATTTTTACATGATAGTATGTACGTAATGCATGTGGAGTGGGAATCGAACCCTTAACCCCTATGATTTTTTACCTCTAGAATGGCAGTCATCAAGGACTGGTTCCCAAGTTGATACCATGGTACATCAGCGGACTGGATAGTTTGCGCCACCCACCAAACTAGCAGCACAGTGCCATTTAGTACTAGGACGTACCTAAAAAATCATAAAAATAATGGGCTTCTTAAAAAGAATATATGGCAGCCCAAAGACTGAATTACATGTTCCGTACTTTTGATACATCTGACACACGAAGAAGTCTATCATACTTCATTGGTTAAAATCACAGACAAATCCATTAGAATATTACAAGCTTAGCTAAAATATACGTATCAAGAAATTCGAAGTTCATGTGACTACGACTAAATGTGGTCTAGAGACTATAAAACATATACTGAAACGCTATATTTTAATTCTAAGTGCTAAAAGTCAATCTATTACAATAATACTATAACTTATCATCTACTGTTAATCGCCATTTCTTCTCTCTTTTTTAAACTTCTGGAACATTCTAAACAAAGACTTGGTAATCATAGGATGGTAAGATTATAATTACTCACTTTGTCAGATAGTCAAACACTCTGGGTAGTTTCCAGTCACTTCCATCCCCTGCCTGGGGAATAGAATAGATAATCGTTAGTGCTATGTTTGAGAAAGACAAGGTGCTTCTTTAGTAGTTGTCTAAAGGGGTAATAAGCAGTGCACAGATACTGTCTACAAGTACCTCAGATTAAGAGATACAGTAAATATGTATCATATATTTTAAATATATGATATAGTCATAACTGGACACCTAAGAAGATTAACTGAGAGGGGCGAAAGAGGCTAGTTACGGCCTATCACTCAACCGCGACGGGGGACGACATGGTCTACCAGATACATTTGACCCAGTGTTGACGTCACACTTTAGACAAGCCACGTGACAAGTCTCACTGGGTCAGTCTACTGAGGAACACCAGAGTGACTGGTCGAAAACTCTATGCAAGAACAATCTTTTGTGTTGGAACAAAAGTTTTACCTTTCAACGTGTAACTATACCAACAGGGATGAATTTTCATGACAATATTTGAAATGCAAGTTGAATCAAAACACGAAGACCGAATAAAACTTAACAGTTTCGTTGATAAATTGTATTCATCGCGACAAATGTAAGTTAGTGTAAGTGTTGTACCTGGTTGAGCATGTTCAAGCGGAATTCCGGTGCACCATATCTCGAGAGCAGGTAAATCATAGAGAGCCCAGAAAAGATGAGTCCAGCGCTCCAAACAAAGTCCTGAAGAAAAAAGTGCATTTTGAAAGACTCGAGCTGTCAAGATTTTTCCTCACATTTTACGTTCGGAAAGTACGAAACAAATTGCCATGAAACTAATTACGTTTTATTACAGTAACTATCTATTATATGTAAATCGGCAATGGTTGTTAGGTTTTATTACCTTACAAGCAGCTATATAATGTAATTATACAATTAGTAAATGATTATCAAATAAACCTTATACCGCATGTGAAGTAGTGATCACTCAAAAAACAAATATCATCACGGCTTCTTAGTTGTAAACTGGTTTGTTTGACCCTTTTCAGAATTGCTTCTAGTTGTATATCCGTAAATGGTATGATTTTATGGCTTTTTCCTCACCTGATTCACTAGTACTTGTATGTTCATGGCACTGGGTATGCCCAAGAGGAAAGTCAGCATGGCGATAACTGCTACTGCAACGCCTCTTTTCACTGTAAAAATAGTCAATGTGAAGGAATACGTAGCTTATGCAATATTCACTATCCATTTCAACAGAATAGAGTGCATTCGTACATTTTTTAAATCCCAACATGTAACCACCAGACGTGGTGACGGCACACTCAAGTTTTTTCAACTTATATTAATGCCGCCACCACATATACAAATACATGACAGGACAATACTCATTTTCACCTGAGTTAAGTGAGGAAAGTCGTGTAAAGTGCCTTTCCCAAGGGCACAAGATCGGTGGCATGTCAGGACTCGAACCCGGGACCTCTAGGTTCCGAGTCGCGCACTCTGCCGCTACGCCACACGACCCCACAATTCGTACATTTATGTAGTGTATTAGCACATTAGTGTATTTGCGAATTGCAGGCTATCACTCATGATACGTCCGTGAAGGTTACTATCAATGATGATTTTACCCTAATAAGAAGAACGTTTACTTAACACTTGTCCTGGTGTAAATTGTATCATGTTAATAACGAAAAAAATGATCTGGTGAACCTATCAAACTGGTAAATTATTCCCTCTTTGCTTTTAGTTGAGAGGAAAACACTCAGCTAGAACATTATATCAGAATTTGGTGTACCTATGTATAAGGCCATGTTGATTTGATTATATGGCATATGGATGACATCCGCGCTCGCATGAATTTTCGACCGTTAAAAAGAAAAGGTTTTCAACCATACTGTAAATCGTACAAAACAGTTGCAAAAAGAGCAAATATATACCGTAAGTTGCCAAAAAAATATTCAAAAAACGATACAAATGTCGTAGAATGCCTAAATCAAACAAAAAAGGCAAAAATGAATTTTTGCCAAACTTTTTTTTATTCGCACGCTCGCATCAGTTTTGGGGTTCTCAGAGGATGTCATCCATACAATCAAATCAACATGGCCTAAGCTACAAGGGAGAGCTAAGTGTTCGAAGAAAGACGAACCTCCCCAGTCGACCATGGCTTGTACAGACGTGTTCATCAGGGTGATATAGTTGCTGAAGGTTGCGATAAACACGGCCAGGAAGAACAGTGACGCCATCACTCGGCCCCCGGCCATGGTGGAGAACAGGATGGGCAGCCTGGGAACGAGAATGATAGATTTGCACTCACGTGACTATGACGTAGGTGTTGTCCGCCATATTGGATGCTTAAACTAAACCTGGTTCTTGCCAGGTAGATTATTGCACCTTATTATCTTTCCAAACACACATTTCTAATCAAAATAAAACATAACAAAAATTTGTTGCAACTTTGATAGATTTGCACTCACGTGACTATGACGTAAGTGCCCGCCATGTTGGATGCTTAAACTAAACCTTAGTTGCCAGGTAGATTACTGCACCTTATTATGTTTTCAAACACAATTTTCTAATCAGAACCAAACAAAAAGTAAAAATTCATTGTTGCAACTGAAATATAATTTATATTTCTTACAGTTAATTCGAGATCTAGAAGAAAGAAAGAAATCACAGACCAGATAAAAGTAAGTCCAGTATTGGCAGGTCCGTTGGTCCTCAGCAGTTCGACAATATCTGCCTTGGTACCACCCGGGTTGACTTCTGTGAAGGTTGAGAAGACTGTACAGAACACCGTGATGCCAACTGTCAGACTTGGAAAAGAAAAGTTAAATTAAATTTAGTGAGGATTTAGAAGACTATCCCTTTACATGCGCATAGGGTAACTAAAAATATGTATGAAATAATGTTAAAAGTAAACTTGTGCGCACAGGCTATATATATATAGGTCTCTGTAAGTACCACAAATAATGTTTAAATTGTATATCGGGAAGATGTACATGTAGTATTTTGCATCCAGTTCTCATCAATACACCGTTAACATACCTGTCTCCAAGTCATTTTACAACAACAGCTTCTTTCCCCGGACTGCAAAATTATGGAACTCTCTTCCAAACAGCTGCTTTCCGTCCGATTACAATCCACAAAGCTTCAAAACAAAGGTCCACCGCCATCTCCTGACATAACTACATTATACTCACTTAAGTACCTCTAGCTCTATGCCTAGAAGTGGCCAAATATAATTGGCCTTGCATTGAGCGATACCGTTAAAAAAATGCAAAAGCATATGGATTTAGGCTAATATGATGGTAAAGGGTAAAGGGTAAAGATATTCATTTATGATGATGATAATCCTTTATTGTACATTTATTCTCTTACAAGATAAGTATCGGACATGTATAAAGCACTATACAACTACCTACCTACTACACACTACTACCTACTGGTTGTTGTATATACATACCTAATACCACCGTTGGTAGCTGTTGTCCATATCACGTTTTTTACAGGTCCCATCTGACGGGACATGCTAGTTCCTAGGACCAGGAAAATGCCGAAAGCTGCTCCTGTGTCCCAAGCAACCTGTGACAAGGCTTCAATCCAGAGCGTAGGGCTCCCTAACAAGCCTGCAAAAAAGGTTATGCTACAGGTATTTCATACACGCGTCGTTAAAATGTGAGCATCTTTGTCCAAACTCTACCCTTACTCTCAACCTTGTATATTCATTCACCAGTTTCCCATCCCCAGAATGCAATGCGAAAATAGGGTGGTAAACCTCATTTGCATAGGACATGAAGGCATCGGAATGATCCTGTCGATGTTAAACAGCTTGCTTTTCACTGTGTTTTGAGGTGTTGGGGCATTTTATGCTCAACATTAACTAAATTACTATGGGTTGAATCTGAAAACAGAGAATTTTTTTGGAATATGTGGTTTGTAACATTATAGTGGTAACGCTATACTGATGCTGTAGCGTTACAAACCACATGTTCCATGTTGAAAAGAACACTAAAACTTCATTCTCTATTTGTCGTCAGATTCGGCCCATAGTAATTTAATTAATGTTGAGCATAAAATGCCCCAACACCTCAAAACAGTGAAAAACAAGCTGTTTAACGTCAACAGGATTATTATGATGCCTTCCAGTCCTATGTAAATGAGGGTTACCACCCTATTTTCGCATTGCATTCTGGGGATGGGAAACTGGTGACTTGAAGATTGACCCTTGCTCACTTGAGGTGTTGGTCGTTTTGAGTTTTTAGGACACCTAGATTTTACGTAGCAGTACTAAACTTTGCCTTTAGCAGCCCACTGGTTTGGCCCCTAGAAGCTTGATGGCCAACATCATAGTATTCTATCTTCTGGTGATGAAGTCATTCAACCGTCACGAAGCCAGCCTCTGCTGATTGGATGACCCGATACTGCCGTGGGCCAATCACACCCAAGGCACTCAGATTTGGCCAATCAGCGCACATGTTCAAGTTATGAACAGATATTCAAAGGACAGACTACCCTGGATGCCAAAACTAGTACCGGCCGTTAGCCGTTTCCCTTCGGCAGCCAAGAACCCTTCGCCCGCCTATCTAAATTACCGCTACGGGGGAGTTGAGCCCGAGGGGTTTGTCCGGCCCTATTACTTATCGTTTGCAGGGCCAGCCATCTCCCCCCGGGTTAGACTCTCCCGTAGCGGTAATTTACACCAGCGGGCGAAGGGCTTTTGCGGCCCGGAAAACGAGTTCTGGCTCCAGGGTAGCACTTACCCCAGTCTGGAGTACAGAAGAAGCCGAGCCCGACCTCGGCGTTGTTGAGCGTCAGAGCCCAGATCAGGGCCGTGAGCAGCAGGACGAGCAGCAGCGGTGTCATGGCGGTCATGGCCCGCTCGATACTCCCCACTCCCCGCCAGTTGGCAGCAGCACAGGCCACGGTGATGGTAAAATGGAGAAGAACAGGCCAGTGGCTCTCCTAATATGTAAAAAAAATTACGGCTCTCGGTGGCAAATGTGCAGATGTTGGCACATTGGCGCACCAAATCTGTAGTGTGTTTTTGGCACACAGTTAGACAGATTAACCTAAAAGGCTCGGTGGGCGTGCGTCACTCATACAGGAAGGGAAGTCATGTTAAGTGCCTTTCCCAAGGGCACAACGTCGGACCACAGTGAAAATTTGTTCCGAGGCCAATAATTGCTGTACAGAATGACTGATATTGTAAATACCAATTTCCTAACATGTTAGAATGAATAATATAAAGAACAATTATAGTAGTTACCTCTTCAAACTGTTGCCATGCCATGATACTCTCATCGTAAGTTGTAGGTAGTGGGTAGAAGACACAGGCAATGGTGTAAAACACTGACCATCCGACAATAACACCGAAGTAACAGCTGTCAAGAATGAAAAAAATAAAGAAACTAAACTAGAAAGGTAACATTTGCAAGCAAATGCACAATGTTTACCTTAAGTCGCATATGGTCTGCTCTGTTAATTCTTACTCAAACACATTCATATATATGGTGACAGGAGTGTAAATCCCTCCTGCTATAAAATTGCAACATAATGTAAACCAACACCAGTTACCATGGTGACAGACGTCTGGTCACTGACCTTATTTGTTTGAAGAAACAAAGCAAAGGTAAACATATAAAAGCGGCCACGAATTTTACACTGGTCAATCAGACTAACTAGAGTCATAAATAAGGCACCAGTTCAACGTTAGATATTATATAATTCCAAATTACTTAGTATTCTGACTGGTGATAGTGCGTTGCTAAACTTTATTCCAACGCAGAGCTACACAGAGATCAAATTTTCAACGACCACTGTCGCCTTCGTCAGGGTAAGTACACCAATCACTTCCGAACGTGAATCTGCGAGAGTTACGGACACGTGACCTTATTCACGCGAGACTTTACGGATACGTGACGTCAGCAATTGGTCGAACATACCAGGCAAGTTATATCATCCACTGTCTCTGTTTAGTGATGGCTGGAGTGCCCTTTATACCTCTCAAGAAACTTCCACGATATTCTGATTGGTGCTTTGGCTTCGGGGTGTTTTTGTAGGCCACACCAATATAATTTGTTGCTTCTCGGATCGCCCTGTCCATTTTTTTTTTATTTGCAAGAAAAAAAAAATTGGTTCTAAACTAACTGCAAAATGCTGACTGAAAGACATTTTGGCCGCAATGGTTGAAGTCCTTTTCTTCCTAGTTCTTAATTTTTTTAATGTAACAATGCAATTTTGTTTCATTTAAAGTTAAAAATCTATTGTTTTAATCATAAACCAGCCTGGTATGTTCACTTCATGGCTCATATTGTAACATTTCCGGCTATCATGGGGTGCCTTGGCCTGTTTTCTCCTGTCGCTCCTATTTTTTTCTAAAAAAAATCCGAGAAACAACAAATTAGATTGGTGTCGCCTTATCGGGAGAGAGAAATAGTTAACTCACGTAATGAGAAAGTTAAGACTCGCCATCCAGCCTCCAAGCCATGTCGATTTCACTCCCAGAAGATCGTGGAACGCCATTGGTGGAGCCCTCCTGGTGAACCGACCAATGGCGACCTCCACGATGATAAGTGGGATGGACCATAGGAAGAGGAACACCAGCCAGACCAGGAGGAACTGCAGACATCCTGAGAAAGGGGAGTACTTTATTTTCAAAATCATCTTTTGATAACCAACGACATGTGTTTTAACCAAAAATGCAACATTACGTTTTTATCTTCGTTGGTTTCAAGCATTGTTTGAAGCTGGTGAGGATGCCCCTACGTATACGAATGGCAGTGAGTTCCACTCTACAATAGTTCTAGAAAAAGAAATTAGTTTTTGAAGTTCATCTCAAATGTCGTTGAAAGACCAAAATTGATGAAAAGTTTATTGCAAATTCGTGCCCGGAGGCTAATTGCAGATTACAAAACATAAAAGAACAATGAAACAGAGTATAAAATAACTAAAGTCTACATGATAAAGGTAGCTGTCTATGTCTAAAACTATGTCTGAAGGGTTTGACTTCTCTTCTGTAAACCATGGAAGACATAATGTTCCACCTTTTCCAAAATTTGTGGGTTTTGGGAAGTTAAAAGAAGAATAGTTTTTTCTTGGTCTGTAAGTTTAGAGATGACCATGGTACCTTCCTCCCCGCAGTTGTTGGCCAGTATGCGGGGAAAGCGCCACAGACTCCCGCCGCCCACAGCGCTGATGAACGTCAGGAGAAGCCCCGCCTTGGACGAGAACATGGTGGCGTCTCCTGGTGCCTGTCCAGGTGACGTATCATCGTCAGCATCCGACCCTGAACCGTCAATGTCCTGGAGTGTAATAAATAGTAGTTAACATATACTGTAATTCACTTTATGTTCACGGTAGCAAAAGTTCACGGTCTGAGAAAAATGGACATGTTCACGGAACTATATATGTTCACGGTGGCGACAGGTACAGAAAAAGAAAGTCTAGGAATTATTTGTTAACAGTACAGAAGTGACAGTGAAATGAGAACAGTGTCAGTGAACATAAAAGTACAGTGAAAAAATCAGGAATTACAGTAGCCAGAAGACGTTGACCAATCAGAAGGCTCCATTCCCATTGGTTATGAGGCCTTAACCTCAAAAGTGGTCCGTTATTAGAATAACCGACCACTTTTGGGAGTACCATTTTACAGGGCACAGCACACTAACAGTAGTATTGTAGTTTATTTTCAACAATTATTTGAAAATCAATAAAATAATGAAATTTATGAAAGAATGAAATTTTAACAGAAAAAAAAACATAACCATATACAATGTATCTAATACACATCGGGGCAGGGCATTAACCATTTATTAGCAACCAGGCATGCAGCGCTCTTTCATTTATTTGTTGCCATGGTAAAAACTGGTCTGGCAGGTTTTGGGCACAGTCTATACATAATAGCAGTCTTTTAAGCCGAGCGTTTCCGCCATTTGAAATGTCATCGGTGGTATGATTCAACGTTATCATAGTATAATGTTGTTTGTTGAAGTTAAAGGCCTAATTTTGTTTACCAAATCGATAATTTAGGCAAAAATCTACAGAAATTAAAGCTTCAGTCAGTTTATACACCTTACCGTATACGTAGCTGTTTTTAAATCTTAAAGTTGAAGCACCTGAACTATTACAACATATAGGGGCATTTCAGCAAGACTAAGACACAACCGAGCGTTCAAGGATCTACGACAAAGTTTTCCGACACAAGATCGTTTGCCAGTTTTGTACGAGACATGTACGATTGTCCCAAGATTGTTGTACGACAAATATGGCAGATGTAGGTCATAAGACTGATAGCCTTGTATCCAGTCTGATCGTTATTGGGGGTATTGGGGTGTTCAGGCAGGTTGTGTCTTCGGGGGCTCTAATAGCTTCCCTCGCCCAGTGCAACAGACCGTCCCGGTAGGAGTGTTACGCTAATCAGAGACTGCTTGGGGATTTGGTTTCCCCCAACACGATGTTCGTGGAGGGCTAATCAATCTCTCGTGAAATACACACAGGGAAACCTATGTGAGGCGGGCGGGACAGAGCTCTTTCGGCCTCGACCACGATCAGACTGGATACCAGGCTATCAGAATGACTGCATTGGCTCGAACTGTATTAGCAAACAGAGCGAGTAAAATCCAAGTCACTCGTCGTTACTTGTGCCATGTCGATAAACATAATCGTTTACCCTCATACGTAAAGATATGCTAGACTTTGAGGTGATCAACAATGAACTATACATACATTTTCAGTCAGCTGTGTTCTCTCTTCAGATTCTGCGTCGTCCGCCATCTTAATTGAAAAATTGCCTAGTTAAAAAGTGGTTGTTCAACTCTTTGGAATCTAACTTAGATGCGCGTAAAATTTGATGGAAGATTATGAAATATTCTTAAATAAACGACTTTTGATAAAAGGGTTGTGTTTTTTTATGAAAAGGTGATTTTGGTGTTTAATATGTAATTACGAATGCTTTAGCGTCCTTTTCAGGTGAGAAAGCTGCAGTTCCTTTGAAAGCCGCATGTCGTCCTGTCTTTTTGACAACTCTGACAACAGAGGTGCGTGACTAGCATGAGTTTTGGACGATTGGTGATTAACTCGATCTACAACATTAAAAGTACTCAGCCAAAAATAAAAGTAAATGTACATTGAATTTTTTTGAAGTTCGGATTTATACTCAATGATTGCTATATATAAAGCCTTAAAGGAGCAAAAAAAAGTTCATTCCTTTTCTAATATTCCATGTCCACTTTTTTCTGTCGTCTGTATAATTAGAAGAACATTGTTCGAAATGTGAATTGATGAATGAATCGTTATTCAAAATTTTACTCATTTCTGAAGGCATATTTTTGTGCGACAATTTGACGGTTTGCGGCAATAACATGTCATGCCCGCATGACCAACAAGAGGTCAAATAAGGTCAACGTCCGTAGGGGCATTGGGACAAAGACCAAAACATGTGTACCCACACGGTCCATTGCAGAGAAAACAATGACTAGAAGGTACAATATTGTTGTCCTTTAAGATCATGTCAGCCTCGGAAGACGAAGACATGGCACCCAAGACGAAAAGTTCGGAAGAAACCCGGAAGGTGTTAGTGTCTCTTCACGTGAATGTGGCCCTGCACAGTGCATGTGTTTTTATGCAGGGAATCGCCTTTACTGTGAGTATTCGTAATGTTACCGGTTTTATGTGAACTTCATTGACACAACAAAGGTACAGCGACTTTCGTCAGGTCTTAAACTACATGTAGACATACAGACGGATACGTGGGTGCAAAAATTGACCTACAAAATTTATCATGACAAATTTAGATCATCAATCAACTAGTAACTTATACCAAAACATTCTAATCAAACTAGGTACAAAATTATTGTACCTTTAAGCAACGCTAGTGCAGTCTCTATAACTTAAGTGCAGTCTCAATTGGTCAAAATTTTGGCTGTGTGCTAATTTATTGATAAGTTTATTTGGGTATCTGTCTTCTTTAGCCCCCCTCCCCACCTGTAAATATAGTATAACTTATAAGCTAGTTCACAGTTTAAAGTTCGCACGTGCTGTGTGATGCAATGTACGATAAAATGTAGCTACAGCTGTCTACTTGAGTTGCAGATCTATGGCCTTGTTCATATGAAACCACCCGAACCACGATTCGGGTAACTCGCATTCCTCACATCTGGTCCACGTGCCATACATTCCTTTCAAACCGTGTCCGATCACGATTCTCTGAAACTGCATTCATTGTTGTTTGATGAAAACATGCAAGGTGAAATAAAAACAACTTTTTTTTTTTGCAAAACTGTTTTTTTATTCGCACGCGCGCATCAATTTTGGGGCTCCCGGAGGATGTCATCCATATAATCAAATCAACATGGCCTTAGCAACCAGGCATGCAGCGCTCTTTCATTTATTTGTTGCCACGTCAAAAACTGGTCAGGCAGGTTTTGGGCACAGTCCACACATGTATAATAGCAGTCTTTTATATGAGCGTTTCAAGGTAGTGTGTTATTAATGTCAGAGGTCAACGACCTGCTTGCTGATGCCCCCCCTCCCAGCGTATCTCGGCCGAATGCCGACGTGGTCCCTCCAGAGGCGGTGAAGCTCGTCCTGGAACGGACACATTACTAGTATTTGACCATTACTACTCTTTAAGTTGCTGCCACGTAAAAGTTGGTATTGCATATAAATAAAGAAATATCACCCCGTAATCCATGACCAGGCAAAGTCACATTGAAATCACGTTGCGTTCAGACCATGGAGGTAGTTCCTTTTTTCTACCTCCATGTTCAGACGCAAATCGCGATGCGGAAAAACCGATTCGAAACCACCTCTAGAAGTGGTTTGGGATCGAGGCGCTCTCAATGTAATTTGGAGCATTCAGATGGAGCCACTTGAATCCGGCTTCGGGGGAAACCACATGTAAAGCGCCTTCACTGACTTCATATGATCAGGGCCTACACTACAAGTGTACAAAGGTCTCCCTAACAGTACCACTATTGACAGAGTTAGTAACAGCTTGAAACTCTGCCAATACTTTTGGGGACAGATCATTTATAGAGAATTATGGATGGTAAAAAGGTACATTTTTACATTGTTGCACAGAAAAAAAAACTACAGAATTTTCTATCATTGTATGCCAAGTAACATATATTTTAGGAAAAAGACTGGTTAGTACTATAGACTTTCAGTACTGAATAAAACCCCATGCAATTATTAGTGGATCATCCCACGTGTACATACATTATAAGGTTTGAACTGTTATAATGTATATCTATTGCTTCATGTTCCAGTAAATTTATGGTCGGATAAATTAAATGTACTACTAGTATTACTGTAATGAAAAGAAAGCAAAGGAATACTTTGCTGTATCTGAAGATAATAATAGCTGTGTATAGTATATGCAAGACATCGCAGACTTTGACCATCATGGTATGTACATTGGACTTTATACATAAATGCACCTGCAGCTTAGATATGTCTCAAAATATCTTTGAAGAGGGTTTAAAATGCTTTTTTTCTGTAAAGGTTTAAAATGGAATTTTTTGTATATGTTCTGAATATAATGCAGAAATGATATGAAAATTAATTCAGTATGAATTCCAGTTCTGTAGTTGTAATTTACATGTATCTTCCACCATAATATTATATGTTATGTGCCCCCCCCCTCCCAATGTCCAACATGTTATCTTAGACATAATATAAGATAGTTCACGTATGGAGAAATTCTTTATACTCAGCATCTACTGGTCCTAAACTCACAGGACAAATTTAGTGCAGAATGTAAAGTTAATTTACCAGTCAACTAGTTCACTGAAATGCAACAGAAAAGTACTAATATTAACAACAAAAAATCCAACATAATTCTCAATTTCACACCTTTTCAATGTATAAGTAATAATATTACATACATAAAAGTATTATATAATATACCCCAGTAGTACATAGATATACGGAATATTTTCTCATTCCCTGATTTTTGTTGTTGTTGTTGCAGTACCTGTCCAAGAAGCTAGGTGTCTCCCCAACTGTATGGGGCTACCTGAACACCTGCACTGCCCTGTGTCACCTGGTTGGAAGTCCCATCTATGGCAGGTTTGGGGATCTGTATGGGGGCAGGAAGGCTCTGGCTCTGTCCTTTCTCTCCATGTGTGCCACGTGTGTCCTCCTGGCTGTGGCAGACAGTGTGCCCAAACTGTTTATTTCTAGACTTCCAATGGTCTTCATGCAGGTTATGCCAGGTAAGTATGTGTGTGAGAACATAGGGGCATGAGAACATAGGGGTGTGAGAATATAGGGGTGTGAGAACATTAGGAGTGTGAGAACATAGGGGTGTTGGAAAATAGGGATGTTGTAACCTAGGGGTGTTGTAACATAGGGGTGTTGTAATATAGGGGTGTTGTAATATAGGGGTGTTGTAATATAGGGGTGTTGTAATATAGGGGTGTTGTAATATAGGGGTGTGAGAACATAGAGGTGTTGTAACATAGGGGTGTTGTAACAGAGGTGTTGTAACATAGGGGTGTTGTAACATAGGGGTGTTGTAATATAGGGGTGTTGTAATATAGGGGTGTTGTAATATAGGGGTGTGAGAACATAGAGGTGTTGTAACATAGGGGTGTTGTAACAGAGGTGTTGTAACATAGGGGTGTTGTAACATAGAGGTGTTGTAACATAGGAGTGTGAGAACATAGGGCTGTGAGTACATAGGGGTGTGAGAACATAGGGGTGTGAGAACATAGGGGTGTGAGAACATAGGGGTATGGGAATATAGGGGTATGAGAACATAGGGATGTGAGAACATAGGAGTGTGAGAACATAGTGGTGTCAGAACATAGGGGTGTCAAAACATAGGGGTGTCAGAACATAGGGGTGTTAGAACATAGGAGTGTCAGAACATAGGAGTGTCAGAACATAGGGGTGTCAGAACATAGGGGTGTCAGAACATAGGGGTGTCAGAACATAGCCTAGGAGTGTCAGAACATAGGGGTGTCAGAACAAAGTGATCTAGGAACATAGGGGTGTCAGAACATAGGGGTGTCAGAACATAGGGGTGTCAGAACATAGGGGGGTCACAACATAGGGGGTCAGAACATAGGGATGTCAGAATATAGGGATGTCAGAACATAGGGGTGTGAGAACATAGGGATGTCAGAACATAGGGATGTCAGAACATAGGGATGTCAGAACACAGGGGTGTCAGAACACGGGTGTCAGAACAATTAGGGGTGTGAGAACATAGGGATGTGAGAACATAGAGATGTCAGAACATCGGGGTGTTGGAACATTTGTGTGTCAGAATATAGGGATGTCACAATATAGGAGTGTCAGAACATAGGAGTGTCAGAACATAGGGGTGTCAAACCATAGGGGTGTCAGAACATAGGAATGTCAGAACATATGACTGTCAGGACATATGATTGTCATAACTTAGGGGTTTCAAAACATAGGGGTGCCACTGTCAGAATTTAGGGATGTCAGAACTTAACCGTGTTAGAACATAGGACTGTTAGAACAGGTATTTCAGACCATAGGACTGTCCCAGTGCTTTGTTTAACTGTCACCTTGGTAACAGGTGTATATTTGTACGCAGGTGCCCACATGGTTGTAGCAGATGCCACTGATGATGCGTCGCGGTCAGATGCCATGGGGAAAGTGGGGATGTTCTTCGGTATTGGTCTTCTCATTGGTCCTGTCTTAGGGGGCTGGATATCTGAACACTACAGGTGAGGCCTAGGAAAAAATGTTGTGCTTCATGACTGACCCTAGAAAAAACCCTTGGCAAACCATCAGTACTGAAAATTTACTGTCAAATACTAGTACTGACAGTAGTTTTTCAGTAAAACCCTTGGCAAACCATCAGTACTAAAAATTTACTGTTAAGTACTACACTGTAAGTACTGACAGTAAATTTTCAGTAAATTGTCTTTTACTGTATTACTGAAGCAATACTGGTAAGTACTTACAATGTATGCCTTTATTTACTGTTCTTTTACTGTCAGTACAGTACTGTCAGTACATACATGTCTGAGGCCTAGGAAGAAATGTTTTGTGACCTGTTTCTCAAACGACCCTAGAAAAAACTGCAGACCCTAGCCTTTTTTTAGGGGGGGGGGCCTTGCAAGGTACTTAGTACCTAAATTTTCGTGCTGATCAACCTTTTTGCAGAACAATAATTTTTCTATAATTTCTACTTGAAAAATGAAATTGAACTTCAACTAGCATGTATAGAGAGCTAATTTTAATAACAGCTTTCTTGAAACAACAAATTTTTAAAAAGCTTAACCCTGCATAATTTTGTATTAGTCAACTACAAATACAACTTTAATAAACCTAAGTAGTCTAAACAAAAAAGAATATTTAACTTGCTAACAAAACTAATATTTTGTATAACCAGTTTGAACTAATAGTGTGTTGTAGTATTTTTCTGATCTCACAAATTTTTCTTCTCCTTGAATTAAAACTAATATTTTGTATAATCAGTTTGAAATAATAGTGTGTCGTAGTATTTTTCTGATCTCACAAATTTTTCTTCTCCTTCTTGAATTAAAACTAATATTTTGTATAATCGGTTTGAACTAATAGTGTGTTGCAGTATTTTTCTGATCTCACAAGTTTTTCTTCTCCTTCTTGAATTAAAACTAATATTTTGTATAATCAGTTTGAACTAATAGTGTGTTGCAGTATTTTTCTGATCTCACAAGTTTTTCTTCTCCTTGAATTCTCAGTGAACATGTGACGTGTGTAGTGGCTGCAGTGCTGTCCTTGTTGCAGGTAGTTTTGGTGATGTTGTTTGTACCTGCACAGATGAAATCTGTGTCTCAGGAAAAACACAGGACATCATCAGGTCAGTTTACTGACTTCAAGCTGTTTCATTTTAGCCCAGCAGCTATTTTTTTTTCAATTACATGAACATAATGATTCCATGTTTCTCTATCACTGGTCCTAATTTCTTTCCAAGAGGTCAGGAATTCCAAAATAGATATTATCAAAAAAATAATAATACTATTAGGACAACGTAGAATCATAATGAAAGCCATTGCATTGTGCAAAAGGTTTCCCTCAGGAGTAACAGTCGCATAAGCTGTAAGTCACATGAAGTACCTGATCACATTCATCCCATAGGTTCCCAACAGCATATGGGGGTCATTTTTGGAACACTCATCTCATGAAATATTAGATGCAAAAAACTGAGCTATTTCGTGACAGAAAAAGCTGTCATAGATCCTTGTTGATGACTTATCATAGTCTCAAATTCAATGAAAATCCTAGGACAGGAAAAATAGTGTAGCATGCATATCAAATGTTACGAAATTGAATTGTATTAAAACATTGTCAGTGAAAGCAATTGACAGAAAAAAAGATGATCTATTGGTTGAAAATTTACTGTGCCTTTAGCAACTGTGCCTTCAGCAACATTGGGTGAAACACAATAGATTTTCCAAATCCTCTCCATCTTTCTGCATGTAATTTATTATTACACTTCCTCCCAGCTGCCTAACCCTATAGCATAATAATTGTAATAAATTTGTTGTCAAACAACTGATTTTGTTAAAGTAGCAATGCCATACAAGTGTAACGTTACATGGGTATGTCAACTTTTTCCTCTCCAGGGTCCAGTGTGTTTGATGTGCGTGAGATCGCTCGGCTGTGCAGTATTCCGCAGGTCCAACAACTTCTGGTTATCCGCTGTCTGTCGCTGTTACCCGGCATGCTCCTCCAGACGACGTTCCCCATCATCATGGCCAGCACGTTCGACATGGGGCCGCAGGACAGCGGCGTGTTCATGGCCTACATCGGACTAGTCAGCATGGTACGTTTGTTACTTTTACTAAGGCCACACCAATTTAATTTCTTGGTTAACAGATTTTTGTAGAAAAATAATGGAGCGGGCGGGCGAAAAAAATAAATAAATAAAAATAAAAACAGCCCTAGGCATCCTATTATGGCCCAAAATGGTATGATAGGAGCCATGAAGTCAACACACCAGGCTGGTTCAAAATTTAAACAATGAATTTGGAACTTTTAATTAAACCACTGCATTGAAAGATGGAATAACTGTAACTGTAACTGTAACTAGGATGAAAAGGACTGTTTTCAAGTTTTCAGGGCAAAATATGAGCATTTTGCAGTTGATTCTGAATTTTTATTTTTATTTGCAAATCAGAAAAAAATGAAGCGGGCGAGTCCGTTAACCAAGAAATTAAATTGGTGTGGCCTAAAGGAAAACAAAATATTGTTTTTGCTACGTTTCCTCTTCTTCTTCCATTCCAAACCTCTGACCTGGCCAATTTGTTGCCGATTTGTTGATGTCTCTCGCCATGGTAATGCATGTTGGGTTACGTAATGTTGCAATTTTAAAGTAGGAGGGATTTATACTCCTGTCTGACCATATACGTGTACTAGTATATGAATGTACATACTTGGATAAGAATTAACAGAGCAGACCATATGCAAAGGTAAACATTATGCATTCTCTTTGCAAATGTTACCTTTCTAGTTCATTTTTGCTACTTAGTTGCTAGTTATGTATTTGGATCTGATGATAGTGCAATTTACATGGGTCCTAAGAATAGTGAAATGTTAATGATGTATGAATGACATACATTCGACTTTTTATGATTAATATATAGAATTAGGGTTCGGGTTCTTGGAACAATGTTAGGGATGTAACTATTTGATCATAATTTATTATGTAAGTATGGGAGGAAGTATTGTCATGCTAAATATTTATTCTCTTTGTCTGTGTGTCTGTTTCATGCATATCATGTCCAGTAGTCCTGCCTCGGGATCAAGAGGTTGGGAGTTCGAATCCCAGCTGTTGTTGCTCACCCAACATGCACGCTACTGTAAAGGGTTGCAGTCCTTAGGATGGGACGTTAAGGGGGGCCTGCAAGGGGGGGGGGTCCCGACAACGCTCTACGCTGAATTCGGAAACTTCTCGATTACGCTTTACGATAAATTCCAAGTGGTCACAACACATTAAGTAGAATTAAAACGGCGAATTACGCTCTATGCAAAATGCGCCAATTACGCTCTACGTTGAATTGGCGGTCCGTCTACGCTCTACGTAGAATTAAAATGGCTGATTACGCTCTACGGAAAAGGGCTTGCGGGCCCCCGTTAAGCCTTGGTCATTGTACTTGTTGTAAAGAGCTAGGGGGTTTTCCCTGGTACAATGAACTTGTAAATATGGTTTTACCATATATCATTGTTAGCATGTCTTCTCTGCCAATTAAGCCATAGAATCTCGTACCTTTTCTGATGACGTAGGCTTGCCCTGGCAGGGCATGTTGTTCGTAGTAACGAACCAGCTGGTGGACTAGTACAGTGGCTTCCCACTGGGAGACGTAGAGTGGGACGTCCTTATACTACACTTTTGTCCATGTTAGAGAGACACTGGTCTCGCAGGGACTGCACTTAAGTGTCTGCTATGAGGGATAGGACATACTGGATGCCCGTAGCCAGGGGGGGTTCGGGGGGTTCGGAGGAAGGCTCAATGGTCCACTTTTTGGTCCACGTTAAGGTCCACTTTTTGGTCCACTTTTTATGTAAAGGTCCAAGATTTTTCTTGAAAATATGGACTGGAATCATAGAAAAACTGCTCCCTTTGTCATTGAATAAAAATTTATCTCTGATTTTTTCTTGGAAATCCTCTTAAAAATGTACGAAATGCCATTTTAGAAGGTTCATTTTTCAAAATTTCCCGGGGGAGCGCGCCATGCCCCCCTAGGAACCCCGTGCCTTTGGCGCTCGCCTCGGGCCTACAGCGCTCGAGGTCCCCTCAAGCAGTGAAGAGTGAACCCCCCCATTCAAAATCCTGGCTATGGGCATGTGACAGCCGGATTTATAATCCGGAGGCATGATAATGATGATGAAGCCATGGAAGCTTATGATTAAACTAAACTGGTTCAACAAGGATTTTCCCTTTTCTGTTACAGCTGACTATGGGAGTAGGTGTTGGTGTGATCACCAAGAGGTTCAGTGACTTGACTATACTCCGGTGCAGTACCATGTCCTTCATAGTATCAAATGTCTTCATGGTAGGTACAGTCTAATAATAACAGTTACTATAAACTACATTAATACTTTTGCAGTCATTTTATTACACAGTTTATAAGGCCACACCAATTTAATTTCTTGGTTAACGGATTTGCCTGCTTCATTTTTTTCTGATTTCCCAAAAAAAAAAAAAAATTCAGAATCAACTGCAAAATGCTCATATTGTGCCCTGAACAGTTGAAAACAGTCCTTTTCTTCCTATTTGTTACCATTATTCCATCTTTCAATGCAATGGTATCATGAAAAGTTCAAAATTCATTGTTTAAATTTTGAACCAGCCTGGTGTATTGACTTCATGGCTCCTATTGTACCATTCTGGGCCATAATAGGATGCCTAGGCCTGTTTTTATTTATTTTTTTTTTCGCCCGCCCGCTCCATTATTTTTCTAGAAAAATCCGTTAACCAAGAAATTAAATTGGAGTGGCCTAAAAGGGGAAAAGAATTTTTTACAGTGTTTGAAGTTTGCAGTTGAAAGATTTTCATGATAACCACAAATAATTCACCACAAAAGACCACAGAATACAATGTCATGTACCTTATACAAAAGTGTAGCATCTTTTAATTGCAACCTTACACGTGTATCTGGCTTTAAAATTTCTTATTACATTTCTTGGTGTCTTTTAAAAATTCAAATGTAGCATTGTTGATGTTATTATATAAGTCTAGTATGACTGGAGTAATATTTTCACATTTTTAAAATTTTTTTTCCAGGCAGGAGCAACAAAAATCTGGCACTTGTACATAACTGTGACACCTGCTGATGTGGGAGGGGCCACCATGGGGGTTATCATGAACAGTGCACTCACTAAAGTTGTGCCTCCTGAGGACACAGGTGAGACCCTTTTAGACCCTTTTACTCTGAAAGCAATAATTATTGTTGATGCATGAACATATATACAGAGCTTATAATACATTGCCTAGTTTTTAAAAGGAATACGAAGTTTTGTCTAGTTTCATAAAAAATACACATTTTTCTTTTATATAATCTAAAAGCTTAATTGTAGTATATCTTGTAAACAATTAAAGAGCATATTTCAGTCAACAACAAATGATGTGGGGTCGTGTGGCATAACGGTAGAGTGTTTCGTCTCGGAACCAAGAGGTCCGGGGTTCGAACCCTGCCATGCCACCGATCTTGTGCAAAGGCACTTTACACGACTTTCCTCACTTTGCTCAGGTGAAAATAAGTATTGTGTTGTCCTCTGTGTTGGTTGGCAGCATAGAAATAAGTTTAATCAAGAATGACAATGAAAACATATATTGCCATGGTGACAAAATTCCTGTACAATTCCTAGAATTCTTGCAAAGTGCACACAATACTGACTGTATCATTAGGCTCCCCCCTGAGGTGTCGCCAAAAACTTGAGTGAGCTGTCACCACGTCTAATGTCATTACATGTTGGAATAAAAAAGAACAAAACAAAATGACACTTATTATGTTTACCGAAGAAAACAAATTGTTTTTGCTCAGTTTCTTCTTCCTCCTCTTCTTCTTCTTCTCCAAACAGTGACCTCTGACCTGAACCAATGTTGTGACTGTTGCCATGGTAACTGGTGTTGAGTTACCATCATGTTGCAATTTCATAGCAGGAGGGATTTAGACTCCTGTCTGACCATATATATGAATGTGTTTGAGTACGTATTAACACAGCAGACCATGTGCGAAGGTAAACATTGTGCATTTGCCTTGCAACTGTTACCTTTCTAAGTTCTCACTATATTTTTCAGATAAAACATGACTATTCTTTCATGCTTTCCAGGTGCAGTTATGGGCCTAAGTGGAGCAATGCAGCACCTAGTTCAAACTGTGGCACCCAGTATAGGAGGATGGCTGCTCGAAAATTACGGTTTCCCATCTATAGGAATCCTCGCTGCAGCTTTAAACACTGCACTAGTCATGTACCTTTTCCTGGGAAACATTTCAAAAAGTTTCACCTACCAAAAAGATTCATCTGGAACTACCACAGTTTAATTATGTTTACCGAAGGAAAACATATTGTTTTTGCTCAGTTTCTTCTTCCTCTTCTTCTTCTCCAAACAGTGACCTCTGACCTGAACCAATGTTGTGTCTGTTGCCATGGTAACTGGTGTTGTGTTATTTCATGTTGCAATTTCATAGCAGGAGGGATTTATACTCCTGTCTGACCATATATATGAATGTGTTTGAGTAAGTATTAACAGAGCAGACCATGTGCGAAGGTAAACATTGTGCATCTGCCTTGCAAATGTTACCTTTCTAGTTAACCTTCTTCCTGCTACTTACCCCATAGCCAAAAGGCTAAATTAGCTCTGAGAAGGTTAAAATGTAATCAATGTACAACAGATTATTTTATGTGTAATATTGAAGATTTATATATAAGCACAGCAATTTTTTAAAAATGTATTCCACAGCAAATTTGTAAGTTGATTATTGTTGTCAGTTTTTTAACTTAACTAGAGGTCAAAGATCTCATACCTTTGTTGTTTTTATTTCATTCCATACTTTAGTATGGAGGGAAATACTGTTTTTACTGATGATTCTCCTCCTTCTTCTTCTTCTCCTCCTGCCATTTCTTTAAATTGATTCAATTCCTTCATTTTTGGGCCAAACGACCTGGAATTTCGTATAAAGGTAGAGTGGGTAAATACCCCTAGGTCGTTTTTTTATTTTTTTTGATACAAGCTTTTACAATCGTTTTATTTGCGTTTTTAGCTGTTCCCATAGGAAAGTACTGTGGGGCGTACGCGCGTGACGTAATAAGAAAGGAATTCGGGGGCGGGCCCAAATATGGGCATGCAAGCATGAACCTGACGCAGCCTAATCTTTTCTTCTTGCTGATTGGCTGTTGGATTTGATTGGATTAACTCAATTAACACCTGTTCAAAGCCATTCCATTTTGACAGTATGAACTCAAGTGTTTTGGTAGGTACAGCACAGGCCACGAAATACGCATCAATTTTCGAGGGACGTTCTGCGGGAGAGTGCAGGACGCTGTGCGGGACTTCCCTCGGGAGAGTGCGGGACGTCCTCCGGGAGAGTGCGATACGTTCTGCGGGAGAGTGCGGTACGTCCAGCGGGAGAGTGCGGTACGTTCTGCGGGAGCCAGACATTTTGCTCTTCTCTGTTGGAACAACGCAAGTTGGAGGTCAATGACCTGCGCCCGGCGTGTAAACAAGATTGGACAGGGAGCGGCTGTAATATCAAAGGAGCCGGCGGCTTCTGCTAGCCGGGTTGATAGTTAAGTAACATCAAGGTGGTTCAAAAGCAAACCTGATAAAGAAGGAAACCCCGTAGTTAATAGTTGAAAGTCTTGGTGGCTTGAGGCGATCGATACCGCCATGCTGTTTACTTTATATGACATACAATGCAGTGAGTGATGTGTATCGCAACGAGTTAGCTCGGTTGGTAACGCGCCAGACGGCAATCCCAGAAATTGTGAGTTCGAACCCCAGTGCATCGGATATTAACATTTTAAACAATTTTATCATTTTTAACAATTTTATCAGTTTTAACAATTTTATCAGTTTTAACAATTTTAACAATCCTGCATTTTAACAATTTCAACATTTTTTTTTTTTTTTTTTTCGTTGTTTTGCTTTTAACATTCAAAAACTGATTGTTCTTACTCAAGAATGTCAATAACTTAGAATGTTAGTCTTTTGTATTTTTCCAACATACAAACCAAAATCACTTTGATGTTGTCACAAAAGTATGGAGCTGACAAGAGAGAATGAGTACGGTACTCTGCCAGTGTGAAGAATCTACAGAGGTATTACCAGTCACTAGTAGCAAGAGATAGACCACATTGAATGATGACGATGAGGACGAATCATATGGAGTACTATCATAGCTTAGTACAGAAATTCTACTGCTTTACTTTACTTTACTTTCTTTCACTCTGTACATGCAATTAGCTCACTGGCATGATTTTAAAAATAAAGGTTATGATAATCATATTATATGTATAGCTTATTCAATGTATGGCTTCATAGTTTATGTGATTGTTAATAAGGCCATGTTGATTTGATTGTATGGATGGCATCTGTGCGCGCATCGGTTTTCGTTAATTTAAAACTAAGTTTACGACATTCATACAAAACATCTGGAAACTAAGCAAACATACTCTGTAAATTGATTACTGTAATTCCCGATTTTTTTTTCACTGTACCGACAACGTAACGCAAGCAGGAGGTCAATGTTCACGGTTTTCACTGTCACCTCTGTACCGTGAACTTATCTTTACAGTTAGGAAATAATTCCTGGACTTTCTTTTTCCTGCAACTGTCACCACCGTGAATATATAGTTCCGTGAACATGTCCATGTTTCTCAGACCGTGAAAATTTTGCTACCGTTAGTAGTAGTTGCAATTTCGTCATTAGTAGTATTTAGATACCTGCAATATGTAACTTTGAAATTGAGATAAGTGTAAAGTAAAGCTGTCGAGATTTAAAGTGCTTGTCGTTGTATCTTTGTAAAAAAAAGGGAGATAATGGCCAAGTGCCATTTTTGTAAATATCTGTCGAGATTCAAAAAGCTTGTCCTTGTATGATTGCAGTATGATTTATTCAGAATCTTCTATTTTTGTATGGGGAGGGAGATGGAGTGAAATATTACATTTGCTCCGAAGCAAATGTTGGCCTTTCTAGTTTTATTTGTGTTGTTTTTGTCTGTAGTAATTTCTTTTGTTGTGTCAGAGCCCCCACAGAAGTTCCAAAATAACAGCTATTTTGTTAAAAACTATGCCGGGTACCTTTTGCCCAAGCACCTACTTTCTACTTAAAAATCAAAACTGTAGTATGTCCACAGCACAAGATATCACACCATATACACCGCTGCAGTACCGTACAAATCCGCTAGTACCCATGATTAAACTTAACCTTTGTTGTCCCAACCCCAACCTACCTACTAAATACATATACACCGCTGCAGTACCGTACAAATCCGCTAGTACCCATGATTGAACTTAACCTTTGTTGTCCCAACCCCAACCTACCTACTAAATATCATAAAGATCAGTTCAGTCCATTCGCGAACGAGGTGCCTTTTGGATACATACACCACACCTCAAGTAAGTTATAACGGTTAACGGTTACCACTTTTACCATAATTGCCAACCCCTACATATTTTACGAAGGTACGAAGTAAGACACAAGGTTTGAAATAATACCAGTAAAAATAGGGCATCAGCGGATTTTTCAGAGGGATTGGCTGATGTTCGCTTTTCCCTGCACTCCTTTAAGCGACGGTCACAACCCGCCGTACGTGCTTCTGCGTGCTGTCTACGTGCAAAAACGTGGGCAATCGTAGGGCATCCGTGCGTGGTGAGTACCGCCTCCGTACGGAATCCTACGGATTTGGGAGCACGCAGACACGCCGTAGAACTTTAAGTACATGTAAAACTTTTTCTACCTGCGGTCTGCGGATTCACCACCTGTGCGTGCGAGTACGGGCGACGCGCGTGCCCCGTACGTACCGTACGTAAGAAGTACGTGTGAGCACGGCCTCCTTACGGTAAAGTGGCAGTCGCACAGAGATCGTACGTTGTAAGCACGTGCCACTCACTCATCACTTGCGCAACGAACGATGCACGCAACCGCTCACGGCCAGACGTGGCGTGCAGACCACACTCTTACACCTTGCGCAACCGTGCGAGTGACGTGCGTCGACGCCACTCCTCCCCACGTTTTCAGAAAAAACCTAGCAGACGTGGTCTCCCAAAAAACGTACGGATAAAAAGCACGTACGGCGGGTTGTGACCAAGGCTTTATTTGCTTCTGACTGGTAGAGGCTGGCCACTG
This sequence comes from Branchiostoma belcheri, assembly GCF_001625305.1. Classification (NCBI taxonomy): domain Eukaryota; kingdom Metazoa; phylum Chordata; class Leptocardii; order Amphioxiformes; family Branchiostomatidae; genus Branchiostoma; species Branchiostoma belcheri. The sequence goes on from NW_017804120.1 coordinate 1,777,533, forward strand.
ACCCCACGTCTGATTTGGTAGCCTAAGGCTATGCTATTTCGGGTACAAATTACTTAGTAGTAACACCCTTCTGGTAAACAGAAGGCCGAAGTTAGTGAACTTTGTAGCGCCCAGTTATTTAGAAAATCCCTTTTAAGGACCCGTGAATGTCATGATCAGGTCAGCAACACTGTCTTAGCCTCAAGCAACGATTTTTGTTAGGATAAGACTGACCCTCTTGCCCGTTTACATTGTGACTTACACACGGTGCCACGGCCAACTATGCCCATTGCTTTACATCATATGTTACTTTGACATTTCCATTGTGCGCAGACAGGTTTGGTGGCATTTTAGGTGACAGCTTTGCACGCTAAGGTCAGACGCTGTCGGTCGTTTGGTTGTATTGGTGAGAATGCTAGCCCGAGTATATCCAGTTTATCGTGGTTGGGGCAGGCTGTCTTCGGGGCTCTGATAGTTTTTTTCCCGCCCAGCTCAACAGACCGCCCGGTAAGAGTGTTACGCCTGTGATAGAGACGTCAAGGTGAGCTAGAGTTTTGCACGCCGGCAGTTGATTAGCCCACCGATCGTGGTGGGCCTAATCAAACTATCGCAAAACCTACCGGGGAACTGGTTCTACAACCACATTAGGCCACACCGACTTAAAATTTTATGGATGACATCCTCTGAAGACCCCCAAACTAGTGCGCGCGGGTGAATAAAAAAAGTCCCGGCCAAAAAGAAAAATTCTACTAAACCACGGGAATACAAAGCTGGTATTGTGAATTTGAGGCAGTACATAGCGACGTATACGACAAGCCGGTGCGTGCTTTCTTTTTTTGCGGAATTTTTTTTTTTATTCCAACATGCAATCACCAGACGTGGTGACGGCACACTCAAGTTTTTTCAACTTATATTAATGCCGCCACCAACACAGGGGACAAATACATTACAGGACAATACTCATTTACACCTGAGCTAAGTGAGGAAAGCCGTGTAAAGTGCCTTTCCCAAGGACACAAGATCGGTGGCATGTCAGGACTCGAACCCGGGACTCTAAGTTCCGAGTCGCGTACACTGCCGCTACGCCACACGACCCCACGAATTGCGGAATTTATGAATCGTTACTGTACTTAATGTACTGAGTTCTTGAGTTGTGGAGCTCCGACAGCCTGGGTGCCGTCCTTCGGATCGGCTCCATATTACCGCTAGCTACCATGGACTACCCAGGCCTAGAGCCAGGCCATATAGCCTCGGAGGACGTGATTTTTTTTGAGAACAGGTGAAAATCAATGTGCGCGTATATGTCATCCATAAATTAAGTCAGCGTGGCCTTATGAACGAAGAAAAGAAGTTTTCTTTACCTACTGGATGAAGCACGCCATAGTTGCATGACTCTAAATATCCATTGTGGTCGGAGAAAATAGGTTTTTTCTTCCAGAATAGGTAGGCAAGTTTTTATTATCATTTTGCACGGATAGAACATGTTTTTCGTTTCAGAATAGATACACATGCAAGTTCTAAATATTATTTCTGCATGAATAGAACAAGTTTATTTTGTTCCTGAATAGATCCGTAAGCTCTATCATTTCAACAACAATAATCATTTTATTTCTAACATTAATTTAATTTGTCTTGTATAAAGCTGGCATTACAATTGCTAGCTTGTGTCTTGGATGATGGCAAAACACGGACGTCTGCGGTACATTGAAGACGCCAAATGGCCGAAAGATGGCGGTCATTTCAGGGGGCCAGTGGTCAGTTGTGACGTTCTGTCAGTAGGGACAGTGACTGAAGTTTTCATCGCACAGGTAATACCATTTACATTCACATTAACACCATTGATATACTTAGTAGCCATTTCTACTAGAGAGGGGTGTTATTTTCTTCTTTATATTCAACTTTAGCCCTCATTTCCTTATGCTCCCATGTCTTACATTCATGTGAAAAAATAGAATTAAGCCCGACACCCTTCCCTGAAAATTATTTGTCAACCCTGAATTCGAAAATGCAAGATTTTGTCAAATTGCAAAGCTTTTGAGAAAGTAGAACCTAGAAATATAAGTACTTTCCACTACAAAACATGTAGTGCCAAGGTCATTTGGTACGTCAAAGTTCACCGAAATGGTCCAAAATCTTTCACAAATTCTGTTAACTTCAATGTAGGAAAAATTCATTATTGACTTATATGCTCTTTCATACGATATGTCATGTCGTAAATATTTTGTCAAATAAATAAGTCCAACTTCAAGATCATATCTATCTATCTGTCTGTCTATCTATATTTGAACGTCTTTTTTCGTCTTTTTATTTTATTTTTCAGAGGAGTGAGGAAGAAAAGGTGACAGTGTACACAGAAGAAGGGACTTTCCTTCGCAGTTGGACTACCGACAAACTTGACTCCCCGCACGGGCTGAGAGTGCATGTACCGCCGAGGGGTGGTCTGAATTCAGCGGAGGTGTGGGTGACTGACATCGGGCAAGGTATTAGATGCTTATGTCCCAGCCACATTTTCAAGTGGGTCTGCTACTGGTATATCCAGAACCGCACTTTATCCAGCACCATGGACAGACAGTTCTGGCCATGAATAGTTCATTCTACTCTTCCAGAACCGTGCCAGGGGCAAATCAACGTTCTATCCACAACCGTGCAATATATACCGAGCTTATCCTATCTCTTAACCCATTCAGGAAAAGAACTAGGTAGGCACGGTTCTGGATATTCTCCAAGTACCCAGGAACGTAGATTTGCCCCATGCAAAGTTCTGGATATGAGTAGGGTGGACTATCCAGAACCGTGCCTGATCCTAACTCTAACCCATTCAGGCATATATAGGCACAGTTCTGGATAGGGCCCATTCGGGAATTGGCTGTCACAGTAACAGTTACAATTCAAATTTTCCTTTACGCTACGAATCCTTGTAGGGACCATCCCTGGCAGATTTTAAATGCTGCTATATTCATATCTATATCTGTATATCTGTATCTATATTTTGTTTTCAATAACCAGGGATTAGCCAAATAAAGTACCTTGTACAGTACTATAAGTATCTTGCTAACTCGATAAAAATATCTATTTACGTATCTCTATATCGATATCTAACCATCTATATAGAGTACAGACGTACAGATAGAGAGAACATAGGGAGAGAAAGAGAGATGTATAAATATATAGTTAGACACTCAAGACGACTTCTTACGACCTCTCAGGGCCCTACGGTTGCTCCTTGAAGATGTTCGATCGCTACGGGAACCTTAAGATCACACTCGGCACGCCAGGGAAGAGAGGATCAGGCCTGGACCCATTACAGTTTGACCAAGTGTCGGACCTGGCGTTCAACCCTTCCGGAGACATGTTCGTTGTTGATGGCGACGATGGCATCAACCATAGACTGCTGAAGCTGTCAGCAGGTAAAGAAAAATTGATAACTAGAAAGGTAACATTTGCAAAGCAAATGAATAATGTTTACCTTCGTATATGGTCTGCTTTGTTAAGAATTACTCAAAACATATACGGCGACAGGGGTCTAAATCCCTCCTGCTATAAAATTGCAACATGATGTAACCCAACACCAGTTTCCATGGTGAAAAACGGAAGAAGAAACAGAGCAAAAACAATATGTTTTCCCAAAAAGAATTAAACTCAAAAAATAAATTTGACTCACCTGAAGTTTCGACCGAATCTCTCGTTCTTTATCAGCTATCAGGCCCAGGTCTGTAGACACGTGATTTTTTCCGCACGTATGGGGGTATGCATGTTGAACTTCGAAGGAGACTTCGAATTCGCCTCGGCCGCCACACTAGGCTCAAGTTCATTCCACCCGTATGAAGTGAAGATTTTTCTATTGTCTGATTTTTGTTCTCAGACCGCCGGTTGGTCTGGAGTGTTGGTGAGGAGGGCTCCAGGCCGGGTCAGTTCTACGTGCCACACAGTGTAGATGTAGACAGGTTCGGACAGGTATTTACTCATTCATTCATTCATTCATTCATTCATTCATTCATTCATTCATTCATTCATTCACTCACTCTTTCATTCACTCATTCATTCATTCATTCACTCATTCATTCACTCATTCATATGTATTTATTGACTCACTCCCTCGCTCCCTCACTCATTCATTCACTCCCTCGCTCATTCATTCACTCACTCACTCCCTCTCTCCCTCACTCACTCATTCACTCACTCACTCACTCACTCACTCACTCACTCACTCATTAATTCATTCACTCATATGAATTTATTGAGTATTTGGCAAGAAGAACTGTTACAGTAGTTGCTTATGTGACGCCTTCTACTTAAAACATAAAACGAGAGTAAAACACTGACAAAATACATAATTATATTATTACAAAATGGGTGAAGAAAAATGAGCATAAACAAGACAAATTGATGATCAGTTTCAAGTATCTACCTGTACAGTAAATAAAGGTTTGAACTACATTGAAAACATTACAGTTGTGTGGATATGTATTATATATGTATTATATATATTGGGCAGGTATGGGTGGCCGATAGAAGGAACAGTCGGATCCAGGTCTTTAACGGACAGACGGGCAGCTATATCGGCAAGTGGGATCTTGAGGAGCATGTCTATGGACTCAGGTGATTATTTCATTTTTATTTAATTATTAAACATGTGGAAGGTTTGAAAAAACAGGTGGCTATCACCTCTTCAAGATGTCAAACCTGAGACCAGACTGTATGATCTCATACGTTCTATCCGAGAAGACGTCGCTAGCCAAAGCTAGGTACTCATTTGCACCTGGGTGAAGTAAGGAAAATCGAGTAAATTGCCTTTCATAAAAGCACAAGATCGGTGACATGGCAGGATTCGAACCCGGGATCAATAACAAAAAATTATTACAAAGAAGTGCCAGTCAATAAAAAATAGTCAAAACAGAAATAATACTGAAACAAGATGAAGAACAGGTAATTGTGTGTTTATTTTTGTGACATACGACTGTACACGGCCCCGCTGTCCTTCTGCAGGACTGCTAGCCACTACATCTCTACAAAATATCGCAATATCTTTTCAGATCAGAATGTAACCATTGACTCTTTAGTGTAGGGAGAAAGTGCTATGTTCTTGGTAAGGCCATGTTGATTTGATTATATGGATGACATCCGCGCGCGGATGAATTTTCGGCCGTTTAAAAAAAAAAAGTTTTCAACCATACTGTAAATCGTACAAAACAGTTGCAAAATGAGCAAAAATATACCGTAAGTTACAAAAAAACCATACCAATGTCGTAGAATGCCAAAATCAAACGAAGAAAGACGAAATTGTAAAGAAATGAACTTGAAGACTAGATTACAGTATTTGCCAAACCATATTCTGTCCCATTTGTTCAACCCTCATGACCACGTAGATTTCATATAATGAAAACAACTTTTTTTTTTCAATTTTTTTTTATTCGCACGCGCGCATCAATTTTGGGGTTCCCGGAGGATGTCATCCATATAATCAAATCAACATGGCCTAAGGCCAAAAACAAATCACAAAAAATACTCAATTAAAAGAATGTTAATTATAAATGAGAATAACATAAGAATAACATGCCTTATATTTTTTTAGGTTCAGTACAGATAAGTCCTTGGTCCTTGTTCTCGAAGAGTTGGTCGGCAACCTTTTGATGTTCGAGTCTCCGGATATGCCTGGTTACCTTGGTAACTACAGGATGATTGGCATTTTGCACGTGCCGACCCCGGTCATACCGCACCTGTTCTGTGTGAGCCAGGTAACTATGGCCTTGTTCATATGAAGTCACCCGAACCGCGATTCGGGTAACTCGCATTCCTCACATCTGGTCCACGTGCCACACATTCCTTTCAAACCGTGTCCGATGACGATTCTCCGAATCTACATTAATTATTGTTTGATGAAAACACGCAAGGTTGATGTCAGGTCAACGACCTGCTTGCTGGTGCCCCCCTCCCAGCGTATCTCGGCCGAATGCCGACGTTGTCCCGCCAGAGGCGGCGAAACTCGTCCTAGAATGGACACATTATTCGATATTACTGCTCTTTAAGTTGCTGCCACGTAAATTATGGTATTGCATATAAATAAAGAAATACCACACCGTAATCCATGACCAGGCGAAGTCACATTGAAATCACATTGCGTTCAGACGCACATCGCGATCCGGGAAAACCGGTTCGAAACCACCTCCCGAAGTAGTTTGGGATCGAGGCGCTTTCAATGTGATTTGGAGCGTTCAGATGGGGCCACTTGAAACCGGCTTCGGGATAAACCACATGTAAAGCGCCTTCACTGACTTCATATGAACAGGACCTTTGACTTTATTCGGATCCACATTTAGCTGTAGCATTTAGCTTAGCTGTTCTTCCAGTGGTCCATTACATAATACAATACAACAATACAAAATAGCAATTGCCACATGCACACAATAACATTGACACATTGTAACAACACAGACTACTATGCTTAAAAATACAATACATAATGCCATCTGTGTTGGTAGTTACATATTTAAAGTTAAAACTTTTGGTCCAACACAAAAAATTCTCTCACCTTCAACCGCGACGGGGGCTGACATCGTCTACCAGATACCTTTGACCCAGTGTTGACGTCACACTTCAAAGAAGCCACGTGACAAGCTTCACTGGGTCAGTCTACTGAGGAAGACCAGAGTGATTGGTCGAAAGCTCTAGGTGAGAGAATTTTTTGTGTTGGACCGAAAGTTTTAACCTTAAACAGTACATAATGTCAATCAAACACATGCAACTGTCCTATCTTGTGAAGTGTTCCAATTATTATAATTAGCCATTCGGTACAAGAGCCTCTTGTTTTCAGGTAACAGAAGCTGTGTTCATCGCTCAACTTGGAGCTGGACGGTGCCAAAAATTTGTCCTCAAGAAAAGGAAGACAGCGCGTTGGCTTTGGCTGGGAATCGTATGTTGTTGTTTCCAGAACAGGTCGGTATCCCAAGTAGGCTCCAGGACCCGCCTGGCCTGGGATTGAACCTACTTGGGATAGCCCTGCATCCAGAGCGGGTCATAATTCCAACTAGGCTGGGCGAGCCATCTGGGATATCCCACATATCTCACGGGATCAGACCTACTTGGAATAGACATGCATCCAGAATGGGCCGTAATCCCAAAGAGGCTCAGAGACCCGTCTGGGAGATCACAGAATAGGTCGCGGGATCAGACCTTAATTTGGAAAAGACCTGCATCCAGAATGGGCCGTAATCCCAAAGAGGCTCAGAGACCCGTCTGGGAGATCACAGAATAGGTCGCGGGATCAGACCTTAATTTGGAAAAGACCTGCATCCAGAATGGGCCGTAATCCCAAAGAGGCTCAGAGACCCGTCTGGGAGATCACAGAATAGGTCGCGGGATCAGACCTTAACTTGGGATAGCCCTGTATCCAGAACGGGTCATAATTCCAACCAGGCTCGGCAACCTATCTGGGATATCCCACATATCTCGCGTGATCAGACCTACTTGGAATAGACATGCATCCAGAATGGGCCGTAATCCCAAAAAGGCTCAGAGACCCGTCTGGGAGATCACAGAATAGATCGCGGGATCAGACCTTAATTTGGGATAGTCTGCATCCAGAATGGGTCGTAATCCCAAATAGGCTCAGCGACCCATCTGGGATATCCCACATAGGTCGCGGGATCAGACCTTAACTTGGGATAGCCCTGTATCCAGAGAGACAGCGACAGAGAAGGGAAAAGAGAAGGAAGGAAGAAAAAAAAGAGAAATGTGAATAACATGTAGTCAAGAAGCACATTGATTATGACAATATGGTAAAGCTATTCTAAATCCTAAAACATAACAGACTATAACAATAACACGAAAGAAGGCCGGTATGTAAATAGGATAGCTCTTGATTTGGAAAATTTTAAATGATTTGGGTTTGTACATATTACCGAGATATACGACTAGGTATCTTGCAATATGACCACGTACATTCCAAATGTTTTGTTTTCTCTTACAAAACAATACCACTTAAAACACAAGCATTAACATGTACAGTGTAGCTTTTTGTAAACTGGAATAATGCATGGTCATTAAGTATAACGTAATTTACATGTACACAATTCATCCCGTAAATATAGTGGTAGAAAACGTACTAAATATTAGTGGCAGGATGCAATTCTGATAAACTACCATTGTCATGCATGCAATTTTGTTTAAAGATGCTTGCCAAAAGTTGAATATCAATTCCTTTCAATCTGCCAAATTAGCAGACCAATATAAGTAGTATTTTTTTTTAAATGTCAGTATAAACTCATGAGGAAAATAGTCGAAATAACCTCTATTTTATAGTCGGAACAAAGCACCACCACAGGAAATACAAAATGTTTATTTTTTTAAACATAAATGCATTTGCTTTGTGAAGTTGCCTTTTGTGTAAATGTGTGATACAACTTATATGCATGTTATTATATTATATTACATTATATTATATTATATTATATTATATTATATTATATGCAGCTGCATGTTATTTTTGAAAAGTCCAGCTTTGAAGACTTGTGGTGAACCCTTGGGAACACTACCAATGGGTTTCTGAATAAAGTTTCACTAAAAATGAACTGAATACATCAATGTACCATCGTGTTACTGTCCAAGCAGAGATTTGGGTTTTGGGTTATTTAGTTTTTTTTTTCTGTATCTGTATAGCCGGTATAACCGCCCTTCGCACTTTGGCGTAACACACCAGCTTCGCAGGCACGCGGCGTGGCGGCAGCTAGCTATATCACTCTCAATCTTTGCACATTTAATTGCAGGAGTTGTTTTTTTGGCGTGTTTTTACGCTTTCTTTTTTTGCACTGGTATCTCTTTTTACGCCAATCTAATGTCTGTTGTGTTAGCGTAAAAAAGATATTAGTGCAAAAAAGAAAGCCTCATTAAAAAGCCTGAAACCTCGCCAAAAATATGCCAAAACCGAGACCATTGCTTGGAGAGTACCGCCGTGTTAAGCCTCGGTCACAACCCGCCGTACGTGCTTTTTCTCCGTACGTTTTTTGGGAGGCTACGTCTGCTACGTTTTTTTCTGAAAACGTGGGGAAGGAGTGGCGTCGACGCACGTTACTCCCACGTTACTCGCACGGTTGCGCAAAGTGTAAGAGTGGGGTCTGCACGCCACGTCTGGCCGTGAGCGGTTGCGTGCATCGTTCGTTGCGCAAGTAGTCAGTGAGTTGTACGTGCTTACAACGCACGATCTATGTGCGATTGCAACTTTACCGTAAGGAGGCCGTACTCACACGTGCGTCTTACGTACGGTACGAACGGGACACGCGCGTCGCCCGTACTCGCACGCACGGGTGGTGAATCCGTAGACCGCACGCAGAAAAAGTTTTACATGCACTTAAAATTCTACGGCGTGTCTGCGTGCTCCCAAATCCGTAGGTACGGAGGCGGTACTCACCACGCACGGATGCCCTACGTTTGCCCACGTTTTTGCACGTAGACAGCAGAAGCACGTACGGCGGGTTGTGACCGTGGCTTTAGGCAATGATTTCATACACATCGTTGGCCCAGAAGCCTCCTCTGCCTTCCCCGAGGCATTCGGTTGAACGACCGTACTTCTGGTACGTATGTTCCGCCGTGGACGACCCAAAACACTGCCCGTTATCCTGCACGGCAAAGACTTTGTAACGCCGATCTTTGGCCACCTTGTAGCAAATTCTGACAGGGTCTTTACGGTGCCATGGCCAGTACGACGGGCCATGTATTGTATATCTAGATTTTAGTCGCGGGTCTGTGTTCTCCATTGGGCTGATTGCTCGCCCAGGCATGTCTCTCCAGCAGCCAAGTTTCTTCAACTTCATCGGGTATTTGTCTTAATTAAGAAAAAAATAGTTACTCATCATTAAACATAACTTATTCAAGTAAGGACCTCATTTGCATAATTTGTGAGGAAATGCTAGAATGTCCTAGGTTGCCTTTGGGTGGAGAATATGAACAACTGATATACTAGTAATTCATGCAAATTCATGCAAAAGGATTGTAATGGAGACCAGTACTATGTGTGAAATGACAAACAAGTTCGGACACTTACTTGTTTCATAAGGCAACTACAATAGGCAAAACAACTTAGAATAGTTGATGTCTAATCTTAACCGTTCCAAGATCAAAGAAAAAAAAACAAGACTGTCAATGAAAACATACATTGCCATGGAGGCGGTGGTTGCTGTTAGGGTTATTTTTTCATGATTTTGAGGAAGCCTTGGTACCCTCCCCTCCCCTGAGTGTATAGAGCCCCAGGGTCACAGAAAGTTGGGCATCCCAAGGGTTTCCAGGAATGTGGGCACGTCAACAAACAGAGCTGTGAGACATTCCTGTGGACATTCCATGCCTGTGGACAAAATGCCTGTACCATTCCTAGAATTCTTAGAATAAACTACACACAATACTGTACCATTAGGCTCCTCCCAGAGACGTCGCCAAAAATCTTTGCTAGCATTATACATGCACGTATACATTGGAGACAGGCTTCAAAACAAAAACAATACCTATACATCCAGTTCCCTTAGCGAGGCCATCTCCGGCAAAGTCAGTTTCACAGGTACAAGTCGCGTCCAGAGCAGGAGCGGGGTTATCTGTACAGACGGCCTTGGCGTGACAAGGGTTAACCAGGCAGGCGTCGATGTCTGTTGGTGGCAATGTTAAGTAACCATTAGAAAGATGTAAAAATAGACGAAAGTACAAAACATGGTTACTGAGAAAGGGAAAAAAGGAAAATTAAATCAAGGAAATGAAATAAAAAATAAAGAAAAAACTAGAAAGGTAACATTTGCAAAGCAAATGTATAATGTTTACTTCCGCATAATTCTTACTCAAACACATTCATATCAATGGTGACAGCAGTCTAAATCCCTAGGCCCTCCTGATATAAAATTGCAACATGATTCAACACCAGTTACCATGGTAATAGACTGTATGGCCCAGGCCATTGACCTTTTGTGTTTTGAGAAGAGGAAACTGAGCAAAAACAATATATTTTCCTTCGGTAAACATAAAAAAAGAAATAAAAAAAGGTGTTGAAAAATGATACCCAAACATCCAGTTCCAGTGACAAGACCATCTCCTGTATATTCAGTCTTACAGGTACAAGTCGCATCCAGGGCAGGAGCGGGGTTATCTGTACAGGTGGCCTGGGCGTGACAAGGGTTAACCAGACAGGCGTCGGTATCTGTAGATGACAAAACATGCATGACAATTATTCCATAAAAGAAGATAATGATTGGTGGCAAAATTGAGCGCTAGTTATCAAGATGTAAAGATAGCCAAAAGTAGCTATTTGAGTAGTAAGAAAGGAAGAAAGCAAGAAAGGAAGCAAGAAAGAAAGAAAGAAAGAAGAAAGAGAAAGAAATAAAGAAAGAAAGGAAGAAAGAAAAAGAAAGAAAGAAAGGAGAAAGAAAGAAGAGAGAAAGAAAGAAAAAGGAGAAAGAAGAAAGAAAGAAGAAAGAAAGAAAGACAGAAAGAAACAAGAATTCCGAGACTTCATACCTCCATGAAATATGGGCTTGATATGTAAATGTAAATTTCCTCTTTAATTATGCAAATTACCTCCGCATTAACATGATATATGCATCGTGATGTATGTTAACTTTTGATTAACTTACAGATGTCCCAAGTATGACATTCCCATTATTCACCATTAAGAAACCATAGAATTTTTGTATAAATTATGCAAATTAGGTCATCATTTGCATAATTAGTATCTGTTGACGTTCTGCCTGCCATAGGTTACATACATTACATGTATGAAAGTAGTATAATGTAAAACACTGTAATCATAGAATTTCCTCATTAATTATGCAAATAAAGTCCTCATTTGCATAATTTGCATTTAATCATGTACATCTCTCTCTCAGCTACCTACACACCAAAAATTATGAAAATATGTTGTTCCTATCTGGACTTATTGGCTTTTAAACATTTCGCCAGAAAGTGCCCTGCAGTTCCAAAACAAGCTGCTAGGGGGACCAAACTCACACCACTTATTCCTGACAGAAAAAGCAATATGTCACCAAAACATCAAGACCATAGCATGTTCAGGACAAAAGATACAAAAACCGGAAGTTCTGCTGCAGTACCAAGGTCATCCCCCAGGAGGCCCATATTTGACCTTGACGTTTGTCTTTCTAAGACTAACCAACATACCAAATGTCATCATAATCCATAAAGGCGTTCTGAAGTTATGCTGACCACAAAGTTGCGGAAACACAGACAGACAGACAGACAGACACACATACATACATACATACATACAGACAGACACGCCAAAAACAATACCTCCATTTTTCATGGAGGTAACTAATACTAAAATATGATTCTAACGAGCTAATCTATTGTGTTTTCTTAGGAAAAGTATTATTACATTCTGTAATTCAGGGGATATATTAGCTATTTACAATATGGTGTCGCTTTTGTAGTGATTCAAATATGAATTCCAAAGTACACTGATAACTGAGTAGGACATGAAAGGAGCATATATAAGATATCTGATTTTAAGTGAGGTAGCATAACATTAGTTCTGGAAGCTATGGATTGCATCAACTTTTGTCTGAACGTCTGGAAAGCAAGATTTATCACTGCAATTCACCTCAAAGAACGGTAATGTTTTACGTGTAACAGTTTGGGCTACAGCCTATGAACGGTATAAAACTAACGTCTTTTCTATTTCACTCCTTCCAATATCTGCTTTAAGATTAGTGTACCAACGAAAATACATTTAAAAATACAAGAGTTCCGAGATCTCATACCTCCATGAAATATGGACTTGATATGTAATTGTAACTTTCTTTTTTAATTATGCAAATGACCTCTGCATTAACATGATATATACATCGTGATGTATGTTAACTTTTGATTAACTTACAGATGTCCCAAGTATGACATTCCCATTATTCACCATTAAGAAATCATATACTTTTCGCATTAATTATGCAAATTAGGTCATCATTTGCATAATTAGTAACTGTTGATGTTCCGCCTGCCATAGGTTACATACATTACATGTATGAAAGTAGTATAATGTAAAACACTGTAATTATAGAATTCCCTCATTAATTATGCAAATAAAGTCTTCATTTGCATAATTTGCATTTAATTATGTACATCTCTCTCTCAGCTACCTACACACCAAAAATGATTAAAATATGTTGTTCCTATCTGGACTTATTGGCTTTAAACATTTCGCCAGAAAGTGCCCTGCAGTTCCAGAACAAGCTGCTAGGGGGACCAAACTCACACCACTTATTCCTGACAGAAAAAGCAATATGTCACCAAAACATCAAGACCATAGCATGTTCAGGACAAAAGATACAAAAACCGGAAGTTCTGCTGCAGTACCAAGGTCATCCACCAGGAGGCCCATATTTGACCTTGACCTTTGTCTTGCTAAGACTTACCAACATACCAAATATCATCATAATCCATAAAGGCGTTGTGAAGTTATGCTGACCACAAAGTTGCGGAAACACAGACAGACAGACAGACAGACAGACAGACAGACATACAGACAGACACGCCAAAAACAATACCTCCATTTTTCATGGAGGTAAAAAGAGACGTCACCAAAAAATCAATAAAAAAATCAAGAAAGAAAGAGGACATTAAGTTAAAAAATGATACCCAAACAGCCAGTTCCAGTGATGAGACCATCTCCTGTATATCCAGTCTTACAGGTACAAGTCGCATCCAGGGCAGGAGCGGGCTTATCTGTACAGACGGCCTTGGCGTGACAAGGGTTAACCTGGCAGGCGTTTTTATCTGCATTTAAGGCAATAAAAATGATTAGTATTCAGTATGAAACAAAGTATTGTAGTTTATATTTTGAATAATTCACTTGAAGGTACAAAATTATATAAATGAAATTTAACTAGAAAAGACTAAACATAATTTTTGACATATGATAATAACATCAATGCCTCGCCTTATCCTCGGTGTCTATGGTGAGATAATCCCGCTACGCTCACTCGGTGGTTTATTTGGTGGTTATCGCACTGACTATGGATTATCTCACCATGTACACCTTGGGGCGGAGTATTGACCCCTCATTATTTATCATAGCGAAGTTTGGAAACACAAAATTCAATGTTCAATAAAATCATTTTATAACAGGAATTCGAAGATCTCATACCTCCATGAAATATATGAGCAAACCCACACCACTTATTCCTGACAGGAAAAGCTATCTGTAACCAAAAAGTCAAGAACGGAAGGTCTGCTGCAGTACCAAGGTCATCCACCAGGAGGCCCATATTTGACCTTGACCTTTGTCTTCCTAAGAACTACCAGCATACCAAATACCATCACAATCCATAAAGGCGTTATGAAGTTATGCTGGCTACAAATGTGCGGAAACACAAACACACGAAGACAGACAGACACACACACACACAAGGACACGCCAAAAACAATACCTCCATTTTTCATGGAGGTAACTACAGACGGGCTTTAGAAAATTTACCTGAACATCCAGTTCCAGTGAGGAAGCCATCTCCTGTATATCCGACCTTGCAGGTGCAAGTAGCACGTAACACGGGAGCGGGGGTGTCTGTACGGGTGGCCTTCATATCACATGGACTAGCCAAGCAGCTACCTGTTTGTGAGCAATAACTTATATCAGAATTCAGCTTTAAGATGACAGCTAAAGTAACACCTTACCAGGAAAAATATGAGTTTTAGATGATAAAATATGTGAATGTGCTATGTACAAATGCTTTACAATTTGGAACTGTTTGCTGTTGCCATATTGTATCTATTTCTAGAGTAACACATTCTTAATCTGCGATGATATGCGATGATAAGCCAATATCTTATGCTTCACGAATTGTTAATACATGACTATTAAACCTTCTAACTACATATATTATATTTTCGAAACATTTTACAATAGTTGCTGAGAAATTCATTTTGTCCATGTTTTGTCAATAAATGTTTCATTAAAAGTAAAGACGATCTTACCTTGGGCGGAGGAAACCATGGTCGTTGTGCGTTTCAGTTGCATTTTTGCTTCCCGTAAGACATGTTCTAAGCGATCTTCAACTTCCTGAACTTGTTGCATCTGGATCCATCCAGGCGACCGCGGAAAACGCCCTGGGAGGTCATACCGATTCCTGGAAAATGCAAGCCTTGGAATGGAATTCTAGAAATCACATTTCCCATACTCTTAGCTTGTTGACTTTTAAGCTTTGAAGAATGCAAGGCTAATTTCGAGGTAAGTTTTAACTACATTGTGTAAAATAGCTTTTATTTGTTAATCTCCATATTTGTGCGATATTTCTCCTTAGTGTCACACTGTATGTATCTTTGTATGGTTACAGACTGGCCAATTTGATACTGCCTTACCCCCACCAAAAGATCTGCTTGGAGATTAATCTTAGGGCACAGGAGCCCAAAATGTACATTTCTGGTCCGGAAATAGCCAAAAAGCCCTATTTTACATAATTTTGAAGTGGTGTATGTCAAAAGCATGAAAGACATTCTTTGGACATGTGTCCAAGGTATCTTCATACCGAATTTCAGGTCATTCGGATTTAATGCTAGGGCACAGGAGCCAAAAATGTACATTTATTTGTCCGAAAATAGCTCAGTACCCTGAAAAAAAAACTATTTTTGACAATGTTTAAGTGGTGTGTGTCAAAATCTTGAATGAGATTTTGTAGATATATGTGCAAGGTATCCTCATACAAAATTTCAGGTCATTTAGTTTTAGTACTAGGGCTCCAGATCCCAAAATGTATATTTTTTTTGCCTGAAAATGGCAAAAAAAGACCAAACAAACAAACAAACAAACAAACAAATAAAACACTTTTAAAGGCCTGTTTAAAAACATGAAAAAAAAAAAACATCTGGGGTATTTGCCCACTCTACCTCTATGCCTATTTTCAGGTCGTTTGGCTGAAAATGGCAGAGTTGAATCCCTTAAAAGAAATGGCAGGAGGAGGAGGAGAAGAAGCAGGAGAAACATGAGAGAAAGCAATATGGCGAAGTGGTGTGGTGAAGCCATAACAATATGTTTTCCTTGCGAGTCGGTAAACATAAATAATTATACTCACGCCTGATTGAAGATGTAAACAGTTGGGACTGCAGTTGTCTTCTTGACTACTCCAAACGACGCCTTTTGGTCGAGAGTTTGGCCAGAGAAACTGCAGAGAGCCAAGACAACGGTGACGCACAGGGCAGTTATACTCCACCCTGTACACGCCATGCCGCGCCTAGAAATGTTTACTGGCTCCTTAGCTAGTCTTTACAATTCATCCCAGACTAATTATAATTAATAGCTTTGTAAACATCATCATTATTGAATAGCAAAGTTCTTTGATCACAACCATTTATTTTTCACGAGCCGACGTTTCGATGACCGTCTGTCATCTTCATCAGGGCAATTCTGACTGGTTTACTATGCACTGACACTAGATGTTACTTGGTGCATAGTGCACTAAATGTGTTACATGGTTCACAGTGGACGTAAGCTAGTTTTTACTGTTAACAATGCATTTCCGAACGTAGTGCAATTGTGACATACATACTAGGCATTGTTATAGAGGGACTTATGCGGTTCCAAATGTAATGTGTTTCTATATAATATAAAATTTGTTACAATACTGAGCTATCGCAGTCCCAAATAAAAAAAAGAAAAGTAAATGGTTGCCATCAAAGAACTTTGCTATTCATTCGTTTACCAACCTGATGAAATTATTTACAGATTATCATTATTGGCAGTCAAGTCGGGAAGACCTTTGTGATCAAAGAAGTAAGAACACCACACTCCACTGCCTACAGAAAAGGAATCAAACCCAACATTAACTGTATCCAAAGTAGCATTAGCATTCTTATTATCGCTTTTACTGTTTATTTTTTATCATATGTTCTTGCAATTAACCTAGATTAAGGCATAAATTTGCTTTCTATTATTTTAATAATTTTTTTTTTGTAAAAACACCGCCCATATATATTAAAAAGACCACTGGTTGCTGCCACCTCTTTTGAAATATTGTGTCCTTAGCTAGTCTTTACAATCCATCTCACAGACTAATTATATGTGATCAAATAGTAAAACTGCCGCCTCTTTTGAAAGAAAATCACTGTTTAAAGGTCATTTTTGATAAAAGATTGACTTTCTCCAAGGACTTTAGAATTGTATATATTAGAATTGTATAGTTCTTGTTAAATCTACCCTTATTGTTTATTCTTTGCCATACATTGTAAAAGTTACAGTTCTTGAGCAATATTAAAAAGTCGATTTGATTTGATTTGATTTGAAAATGTGTGAGCCCCGTTTACCCCATGTGGAGCCTCTACTGATTGAGGTCAACGTGAGGTCAAGGTGAGAACGAGGCTGCGTGTCCGCCATCTTGTCGGCTGGTTCCCCTCGGCAGCCATGTTGCGATCCGCCGCCCAACTCCGCTGCTGTTTACGGCGGATTCCGGGGGTTAAACTCGCCCCCGGGACGGGAACAACCTCGGGCAGGGCCGCGGTGGTACGATGCGGCTGTTCGGCGGCCCACATCGCCGCTAGATCCCGGTAAGTTGGACGTCAAAGTGCGGTGACCTTCGTTAGGTTACAGACGCTTTGGTATGCCCCCCTCCCCCAACAAGATTTTTCAGTAAGAAAAAAAAAATCTACCACAAGCCACAAATTTTTGTCACTCCGACTAAAACACCATATTTAGGTAATATTTATAATTGTTACTTATATATAGTTTATTATTATTTGCTCATTTGCAAATAGATATACTGTGTGACGGTCAACCGAAATATTTTATTTGCCCCTCCCCCTAAATTATTATACCGGATTCACTAGTACTTCACTTTATAATATAACGAAAATAGTTATTATAAACAAGATTCATTCATATGCTGACAAGATTTACAAAGCAAAGAATGTATGAAGTTTTTAATTGAGTGCACCCTTTTACTTTAAAATTCAATATTGTTTTTGATGTAAAAATTAAAAGTAGGTCACTTGTTGGTTACATAATGCACCAGTCTTTAAAAGTTACCCTTTGGCTTATGTTAACTTAGTAACTTATATATATCTTTGTAATAAATAGCATACCTTTGAAATGACATCTAGTTGGATATGAAAAAGTAATATACTTTTGATTAATTTGAAAGTGTATACAATGTTTCTCTTATAATTAATATACATATATTGTACATGACTGATCTAGACTTTCCGAGCCCTTACCAAACCATACTTTTTTCTGCAATCAAAATTATAACCTACCAAAAATTGGAGCATAGTAGATAATAAGATTTTTTTCATACCATGTTTAGGGCAACCTTGGCAAATTTAAAGCCTCAAAATGGAAGAATGGTCCTGCTTATGCCGAGAAGACTCTACTCATCAGATGGTATGTCTTATTATTTCTTAAATCTTCTCATAACTTTCTTTAAGACTTCATTGTCATTGTAAGGCCACACTAATTTAATTTGTTGGCTCTCTGATTTTTTCAGAAGAAATAAGAAGCGACAGGGCGAAAAAATAAAAATAAGAACAGGTCTATGTATCCTATTATAGCCCCAAATGCTACGAATACAGTACGATAGGAGCCATTAAGTCAACACAAAAGGCTGGGTTAAAATTCAAACGACAAATTTTGAACCTTTAATCAAGCCACTGCATTGATACTGATAGATGGAAAAATTGCAAGTAAGAAGAAAAGGACTTTCCTCAATTGTTCAGAGCAAAATATGAGCATTTTTGAGTTGATTCAGAACCAGAATCTTTTTTTTTTTTTTGCAAATCAGAAAAAAATGAAGAGGCGAATCCGAGACCCAACAAATTGGTGTGGCCTTAGTATAGTTTAGAATGGATGGATGAAGTTTTTTTTTATTTCTCAACAATAGTACATGGTGTATAGTTATGTTTGGCAATAAATGGAAAATACTACAAGACTAATTATAACTAAGAATATTATTGATGACAGTATATGACTTATCATATAGCTAGGTATTGACAATTTGGTCTTTCTTTTGGAAGAAAAACGTGTTTTTCTAGCATCTCTGTATCTGTATAGCCGGTATAACTACCCTTCAGCATAACACACCAACTTCGAAGGCACGCGGCGCGGCGGCAGCTGGCTATATTACACCGATCGACTTGTTACACCTAACCCTTGAATTTTTAACTTTAAGCAAATTGCATCTAATGATGATGCCCCTACTGTACTTGGTGACAGCGAGTTCCACTCTGCGATAGTTCTAAGAAAGAATGAGTTTTTGAAGACCTCAATCCTTGATTGATAGCCCTGGTACTTGAAGGCATGGTTATTTCTTGTTCTTTTCTGAGCTGGTATTATATTAGGTACTTAGTACTTGACAGCAAGACAGCAAGATAGCAAAGCTGGGAACTCTGGATGGCGGCCCAGAGGAAAAATGGAACCGCCTTAAAGAGTGCATCACAGCAACAGCAAAGTCAGTACTAGGGCCCAAGACACGTCACCATCAAGACTGGTTTGACGAGAATGACGAAAGCATCCAAGTCCTCCTAAACGAAAAGAGAAAAGCCTACACTGAATGGCAAAACTGCCCAAGCACTCCTCGTCACGACAAGTATAAAATGGTGAAGGCTAGAGTACAAAAACAGCTTCGAGCCATGCAAAACGAATGGTGGGAACAGAAAGCTATCGAAATACAACACTATGCAGACTCAAACAATTCAAAAATGCTGTTTGCTGCCACAAAAGCCATATATGGCCCCCAAAGTGGGAAAACTGCACCCCTAATGTCAGCTGATGGTCAAATTGTCATCAAGGACAAAGAAGGAATTAGTGCCAGGTGGGAAGAACACTTCACCAACCTCCTAAATCGACCTTCTCCAGTTGACGAGGCAGCACTTCAACAAGTCCCTCAGAGGTCTATCCAGGAAAACCTGGACCTACCCCCCACTGAGGAGGAAGTGAAGACTGCCATCAGACAGATGAACAATGGAAAGGCACCAGGAAAAGACGGAATCCCAGCAGAACTGTACAAGTCTATGGGTGAAACTGCTTTCGAAGCCTTCCATGACCTTCTTCTTACCATCTGGGAGACGGAATGCATGCCATCAGACCTCAGAGATGCTACAATCATAGCACTGTACAAAAACAAAGGACAGAAATCAGATTGTGGCAACTATAGAGGAATATCTTTGCTCTCCATTGCCGGAAAAATCCTTGCCCGTATCCTTCTTAACAGACTGATCAGCAATGTCTCCGAGAGTAACCTTCCTGAGGCGCAATGCGGGTTTCGCCCAGGTCGCAGCACCACGGACATGGTGTTTGCTCTGCGGCAAGTCCAAGAAAAGTGCATTGAACAGCGAAAGGACCTCTTCGCTGTGTTCATCGACCTGACTAAAGCTTTTGATAGCATTAACAGAGAAGCACTATGGACTATCCTTACCAAACTGGGGTGTCCTAAAAAATTCACCACGCTAGTGAGGTTATTCCACGACAACATGACAGCACAGGTGTTGATTGGTGGGGACTTCTCCAAACCCTTCAATATCACCACAGGTGTAAAGCAAGGGTGCGTGCTCGCACCAGTGTTGTTCAACTTGTTTTTCACACAAGTCCTTCTGCACGCTGTGAAAGATCTTGACCTTGGGGTATACATCAAATACCGTTCAGACGGATCAGTCTTTGACCTACGCCGCCTGCAAGCTCGAACAAAGACTGTGGAAAGGCTCATACTAGAAGCCTTGTTTGCGGACGACTGCGCTCTCTTGGCGCACATGGAAAACCACTTACAACTCATTACTGACCGTTTTGCCACAGCTTCAAAGCTCTTTGGCCTGACAATCAGCCTTGGCAAAACCGAGGTGTTAGTGCAACCAGCACCAAACACAATGCTACCTGCGCCTAGTATCAAAATTGATTCTGTTGTGCTGCAAAACAAGGAACACTTTACTTACCTGGGTAGCACAGTCTCAGCAGACGGTTCGCTGGACAAAGAAATCTCATGCAGAATCCGGAAAGCCAGTCAGGCATTGGGAAGGCTGAGGGCCAAGGTACTTCAGCAAAGAGGAGTGAAACTGTCCACAAAGCTTAAAATCTACAATGCCGTAGTGATCTCAACACTGCTCTATGGATGTGAAACGTGGACACTGTATCGTCGGCACATAAAGCAGCTGGATAAATTCCACATGAGGTCATTGCGCACCATTATGAACATCCGCTGGCAGGATAAAATCACTAACCAGGAAGTATTGGACAGAGCCCAATCATCAAGCATTGAGGCATTACTACTGAAGGCTCAACTACGTTGGTCTGGTCACGTCAGCAGGATGGATGATAGCCGTATCCCCAGACAGTTGTTGTACGGAGAGCTCAAGCTGGGTTCCCCGCCGTAGGGGTAGGCCAAAACTGAGGTACAAAGATGTACTTAAGAACAACCTTCAGTGGTGTGGTATCAAGCCATCCGAGTTTGAGGCAGCTGCCGCTGATCGGCCAGCCTGGAGGGCTCTTGTGACAAAGGCCACATCTGCGTTCGAGGAGGAAAGGAGGAGACGCCTCGAAGCCGTGAGGGAAAAGCGTCATAGGACAACAACAGCTACTAGTACTACAGAATACCAGTGCAGCAGGTGCGGGAAGCTGTGTGCCTCAGCCTTTGGGCTAAGAAGTCACCAGAGGATCCACCCCACCTGACGGGCTGTGCACAGAAGTCATCATCGGAGACGATGGACAACCAGAGAGAGAAAGTAGTTGGTACGTCCACCATTTCAAACCATATGTTTTTAGACTTTTGTTCAAGCTGTATTTTCTCCCAACCCCAGGCCTCCCAGCTCACCACAAAGTGGTGCTGCCAGCACTGTCACCCACTATGGAGATGGGCACCATCGTGAGTTGGGAGAAACAGGTTGGTGATCAGCTGAACGAGGGAGACCTTCTGGCAGAGATCGAAACGGACAAGGCTACCATGGGGTTCGAGACACCAGAGGAGGGGTACCTTGCGAGGATATTCATCGAAGCCGGAGCGAAAGATATCCCCATAGGGAAGGTAGGTTAATCTCAAAATGTTCACGGCAATTTTATTTTGATACCCTGCATGACACATAATGTATTTATGTTTACCTTCCCAGAAGGAAAACAATGTATTTCTCTGCCTCTTCTTCTCCAAATAAATGAGGTCAATCAATGACCTGGACAAGATGGCTGCGATGTTGGAATAGATTATGTAGCAAGTTATAGCTAGGGCTGGTCACCGTACATATGATTGTGTTTGAGTTAGAATAAACTCTAACAAAAGTTTGTTTGGCTAGATCGTGTGAAGGTAAATTCGTCAAGATTGGGCAAAATTTTTGGAATTATTAGCGGCAAATTTCCATGAAATGAGAGAAAGACGGATACTGGTTAAAACACTGTCTAATAGTGCTGTGTACCGGTTGACTGGACTTGGATCCAAAATTTTTAGGTTCAAGTCCAAAAAGAACTAAAAGTCAAGAACCGAGCCGGACTTATACAATACATAAAAGACAATTTCACATAACCCTTTCCTTTCCAAACCACCTAAAACCTTCCGAAGATTGCAAAATCTTTGCTGCAAAATGAAGAAAACATTGCCATCGTCAAGTGTTGGCCTCCATGTTATGTGGCCAAAGTTTCACCCAGACAACATTGCAAGGTTGCCAACATGCAATTTTGTATATGCCGTGGGTTTAGGTCCGGAACTGAACCTAAACCTCTGGACTTGAATCCGGACCTGAACCTAAATGTGGGTTTAGGTACACAGCACTATTGTCTAACACTGTGAATGGATGTTGTTTTGTGCAGCTGCTGTGCATCATTGTTGAGAATGAGGACGACATCGCCAAGTTCAAGGACTGGAGTCCACCGGCTGATGCTGAACCAGCAGAAAAACCACTGCCAAAACCAGTCTCTGAACCGGTAAGGCTTGCTGAAGAAACAAATAAAGGCATAGGCCGTAACCATTATCACATCCAAAAACTAACATTTTCGTGAATAATTTCATCAGGTGGGGGAATAATAGCTGGTGTGTTACGCCGAAGGGCGGTTCTACCTGCTATACAGACACAGAAGCTGGTGTGTTACGCCGAAGGGCGGTTCTACTGGCTATACAGATACAGAGGCTGGTGTGTTACGCTGAAGGGCGGTTATACCGGCTATACAGATACAGAAGCTGGTGTGTTACGCTGAAGGGCGGTTATACCGGCTATACAGATACAGAAGCTGGTGTGTTACTCTGAAGGGCGGTTATACCGGCTATACTAATACAGAATAATTGAATGACAAAGTTCTTGATTCACAACGACTTGTTTAACATTATATAATAACAAGAGCTGACATTTCGATGACCGTCTGAATATGACAAAACTTCATTGAAACAAGTTTGTGAATAAAGAAGTTTGCTAGTTAGTCCTCAATTGAATTTTAATGTAAAACTCTTTATATCTATGTAAAACTGTTTAATATTTATGTAAAACTGTGTGTTTATGTTAAACTGTTTATATTTATATTTATAGAAACCAACTACTAGTATTTACTACTGTGTCCAAAATGTTGGGCATATATTTACAATAAACTTGTTATATATTGATTTCAGCCACCACCACCCCCACCTGCACCGGCAGCAGCCCCACCCCCTCCTCCCCAACCCCCGTGGCAGCCATGCCCCCTCCCCCACCCCAGCCGCAGCACCCCCCACCCCAGGGGCTCGAGTTGTCGCCAGCCCGCTGGCCAAGAAGCTTGCAGCAGACAAGGGCATTGACCTCTCTGTGAGTACATGTGTATGTGATAGTTAGAGTTAAAGTTGCAAGTGCTGTGTATCAATTTACTGGAACAGTTCCAGACTTCTAAAAATGTTTAGGTTCAAGTAAAAACTTAAAAGGCAAGAACCAGTTCCAGAGTTAATAAAACAAACCATGTCACATACCCCCTTTTCTTTCCAAACCACCTTAAACCTTCCATAGATTGCAAAATCTGTGCTGCAAAATAAAAAAAACATTGTCATCAGGCATCGTCAAGTGTCAGCCTCCATGTTATGTGACCACAGTTTTGCCCAGACAACATTGCAAGGTTGCCAACATATATAGACTGTACCAAGTGTAGGCTAACAAAAAAAAATGAATCCCCCCCCTACAGATGGTGAGTGGTACAGGCCCGGGTGGAAGAATACGCTCGCAGGACATCGAAGCCTTCACACCTGCAGCTGCACCTGTGCCAGCTGTAGCACCTGCTGCACCTGCTGCAGCACCTGTCGGGACGTTTGTGGACATCCCTCTCACAAACGTCAGGAAGGTATGCAGTTTTTCTTTACAGTGTTTTGAAAATGTTAGTGGGGAGGGGGGCAAGAGAACTTTTGCATGAAGAAAATCCAAGTATAACAGAAAGACAAAGCTTAAGAAAATGTTCAAGAGTGAACTTAAGAATAGGTTCTTGTCCAATCCTTACTTAAAAGTGGAACAGTCAATCCTTAGCACAATCAACTAATTCCACCACCATTAAAACCTAGGTATGGAAAAAAACACTCAAAAAACATGATGCACATTCTGACCCACTCTCTTATTGGTCAAAAAGCTAATTGCCATTCTCCCATTGGTTGAACTGCTAATTGTGATGGACATTCAGGATTTGCTCATGAAGTTTGAAGGTATGAAGTAAATGCACTCCACTATTGTTGAACTACAATTGTGTAAACCAAAGTAAAGTCCTATATAAAAATACATATGTGGTTATGAGTTGTAGATTTAAAAGAAAAGAACTTAAAGTAACTTTTTATCTTGTCTTTGTGTCCAGGTCATTGCCAGTCGACTTCTACAGTCCAAGACCACCATCCCACACTACTATCTATCTGTGGATATTAACATGGACAATGTTATAGGGTAAGTCTCCTAGGTTTTATTTCTGATATATCACCAAAAGAAATTCAGTGTACCAATCTTCTGTGCAAGCATGTTCAAGTCAACATATATGTACATGTATCATGTATGTACATATACATGTACATTGTACACTCATTGGATGATATTTACAGATAATGTTAAGCATTGTAATTTTCGTCAGTGTACATATTAAATTTCTATTATATTTGAAAAAAACATGTAATATTACGCCTTAAATGAAAGTATAAAAGAGATAAGAACCAATAAAGAACAGTTAATTCTTTAGAAGGACGCAGACATTCAGTTTTCATCAATGATATTTTCTTAAGTAACTCTTTCTTTCCTTCTTAAGGCTGCGGAAGGAATTGAACGCCATTCTTCAGAAAGACGATATCAAGATATCTGTGAACGATTTCATCATCAAGGCAGCAGCACTGTCCTGTCTGAAGGTGCCAGAGTGCAACTCTTCATGGATGGACTCAGTTATAAGACAGTGAGTACAATTAAGGCCGCAGAACACAGTATTTATGGGCGACCCCCGGGTCTATGACGCGGGTACAGAAAGTAGTGCAGATAAACCTCTTGCATCCTGGCTAGAGCGACTTATGTGAGTGGTAGCCATGAATGAACTGCGCTTTGTGGTATAGAAAGGTATCGGCTTGTACACCGTATGATTTGGATTGTGGAGATTTCCCTGTTCGTGTATAAATGCGCGGCATTACGCAACAACGTTCCAGGGTGAGCCGGCTGCAGTTCCATTGACCCTGGTAGAGGGCCAAATCAAAGTGGTTGTCATTATGTTAAAAAACGATACCTTCTTTCGGTTTTCAGTCATTTTGTAGAATATACCGTATATTTCCACATATTAGTTGGCCGTGATTCTCTAGTGCACCCTACTATAATTTTTACCGCGTCGAAGTGAGTCACCTCGGAGTGCTTAACTATAGGAATCCCCATAGGCCGAAAACTGTGTTCTGCCACCACAACTACATCGCAGCATAGGGATGCCACCTAGCAGTTGTTGTCTGAATTGCAGTTAAATGTAGCACTTGTTCATGAAGTGCTACACTGTTGAAACCATCTCTGCTGTCTTTCCAGATACAATAAAGTGGACATGAGTGTAGCACTACACGTAATTCAGGGCTCATCACACATGGTCACAGTACAGGGATGCCACCTAGCAGTTGTTGTCTGAATTGCAGATAAATGTGGAGCTTGTTCATGAGGCTTTTACTGTTGCAACCATCCCTGCTATCTTTCCAGATACTAGTTCAATAAAGTGGATATGAGTGTAGCTGATAGCACTGATTCAGGGCTTATCACAGTCTGAACTATGGTCACTGCACAGGGATGCCTCCTAGCAGTTGTTGTCTGAACAGCAGTTACATGTAGAACTTGTGCATGAAGCCCCACTCTGCTGTCTTTCCAGGTACAATAAAGTGGACATGAGTGTAGCTGTGAGCACAGATTCGGGGCTCATCACACCTATTGTCTTCAATGCACATACAAAGGTTTGTACAATACAAAATATCATAACTTCTTACTATAGTACTCTCTGTGCACCAAGGTTTTGTATTTGGTGTTTTTGTGTTTTTTCTTGTGCGTTTGACAGGAAGTTAGGTCTAATGTTCCAGAAAGATTTCAGAAGAGGTTATTTCATTTCCTGTCACTTTATGAATCATATGAGCCAGAGGGAACAAGTGTAGATACATTGTATTTACAATAATTATTAAAACAGGAAAATCATACGACATGTAAGTCAAATAATACTTGGATTATAGAAATTCTTTTAATGTCACTGGGCACGTGCATCATCTAGTATTCAGACAACACAAAGCCAGTTGTTCCAGAAGAAAAAAAAGATTCAAGAAAGGTACATTGTATGAAAACAAAGTTTACATAATTTATAACGTATTTTAACATGATTTATTTTTTTAAACAGGGCCTGGCAGCCATCAACTCTGATGTAACCAGTCTTGCAGCCAGAGCCAGGGAAGGCAAGCTACAGTTACAGGAATTTCAGGTACAAAATGTAACATGTCCAGCATAATTACCAGATCAACCAATGAGAGAATGGCAGTTAGCAGTTTAACCAATGAGAGAATGGCAGTTAGAAGTTCAACCAATGAGAGAATGGCAGTTAGTACTTCAACCAATGAGAGAATGGCAGTTATCAGTTCAACCAATGAGAGAATGGCAGTTAGCACTTCAACCAATGAGAGAATGGCAGTTAGCACTTCAACCAATGAGAGAATGGCAGTTAGCAGTAAACCAATGACAGAATGGCAGTTAGCCTTTCAGCCATTGAGAGAATGACAGTTAGCACTTCAAACAATGAGAGAATGGCAGTTAGCAGTGTCCAATGTGGCAACTTTTTGGTGGTCCCTTAGATAATTTTGTTTACAGTAATCCTGTCTATAGTTAACCACCTCTCCACAGATTTTATTTGACCCCTGTGTGGTCTTCTTGGGAAATTTTACTGTAAAAATGAAATGAAAACAAGAAGCCATAGGTGACAATCCTCCGTGAAGTTTTATATATTTCAACAAAATCCCAAGCGTCAACGCCAGACCTACTATGCAGACATTATAATTAGGCAACGGTTAATACAATGAGGGCGCGTCACAAGCATAAAACATACAAAGAGCTAAATCCATTACTGCTCCCAGGGCGTGTAAAGATACTGTGCTTCAAGTTCGAAGTTCATTTTAATTACACACACACAATCATTGCATTCACATAAAGATCAGACTATCATGGTCGTGTCTAGTAACAAAGACAGCCCCACCTGTTAGGGAAGCGAGTGTGGGAGCCCCGGCATACAAGTAGAATGGTACCCAGGCTACGTCTTACCGTGCCTGTACCTAATTAAGCGCGCCTGTAACAGGCCAAATTCCAGCAACAGTTGCGGTAAGCACCGCGAGTGTTACTACCGCCGGCCAGATAACCAGGATATCTGCTTATAGTACCTCTGCTACCAGACAACTGCCTATATAGCTAAACCTACGGCCTATTCCACAGGATTGTAAAAGTAGGGATGTTTCTAAAATATGCATTTACTTCAATATCAAAACAGCTACGGTAAAAATAAAAAGACGTGCATCATCCCGGACATAATGCCACACCACATGCGAAATTACACAGAAATGCGACGTACGGAAGAATGCATTTTGGCTGCGAACATCTTCCAAAAAACTTGGCATCTCTTAAGCATGGGCAAAAACATCTGGAACCACTTATCAAAACCACCCCGTATCTGCATGAAGTTCCACCCCCCCCACTGCTATTCCAAACAACGCGTTTTTCTGGACCATTCCAATTTGCCTCGTAATTGTAGGGGTGCGTCTGCAATATTACATTGACCGCGAAAGCAGCAACGGCAAAAATACACATTCGTGCATCAACACGGGCATGCCCGCAGACGGCCTATAAAATTGCGTGCTGATTACACAAAGAGAACCCAGTGTTTTGACTGCGAACATGAAAAATCAGCCGATCACAACACTCCGTCCGGAGGTCCTGACCTCCTTCACGGAGTAATAACCTTTTTTTTTCTCACATGTTTAGGGAGGAACCTTTACAGTGTCCAACCTGGGCATGTTTGGGATAAAGAATTTCTCGGCGGTGATTAACCCTCCTCAGGCCTGTATCCTGGCTATAGGAGGGGCTGTCAAGACTGTGGTACCCGACCAGGATGCAGAGAATGGGTAAACATTTACAAATTAGTTTTACAAATTAGTACAAAAACTTTACAAATTAGTCCCTCCTTCTCCATTTTCAAAAATCATACTAAAGTAGCTTTCATAAATAACCCCACACATTCCTAATTTTTGTTTATGTTCCTTGTTTACTACTTTCATTACTATTTTTCATTATTGTAGATAGTATTGTATCGTATTGTATTTTATTGTTTTGTTTATTCACCCGTTACCTAAGTTATTTCTTATTTATCCGATTTATTTGATTTGTTAATCACGTTATGAAGGGAGGCCACCTCATAAGCATTTTATGCTTCCGGCCTCCCTGCACTGTTACATTTCATTTATATTTTCTTGTATTTGTATTGTTACATTTTGTTTTAAAGTGCGAAATAAACTAGAAACTAGAAAACATTCAAAACATGCAATAGATGCCATTGTGAGAAGGTTATAAAATCAGTCTGTTTTAGTGTGGGAGACTTCTGATTTAGCGACATAACTCTTGAAGGCATGGTTCAATGTTCATGATTTTTGGCAGACAGGTTACCGTTGGGGAGACCAAGGTCAAGTGCAAAAATAGGCTTCGTGGGGTGTCCCTAGAACAATGTCCCCCTGACAAAGGCATCGGGCAGGATTCGAACCTGGAACCACTTGGTTCTGAGTTGAACACAATCATGAACAAAACAGTAACACAGCTTATAAAATTAATTTGTTCTTAAACAGTTGTTTTGGTACACTGTTCTTAATTTTGCACACAAAAAAAAAAAAATTGAAACAAGGCAAGATGCTCTACCCAAAGAGCATTGACATGCAGTTCGTACGTGTCCTGCTAGAGGTCCTCGTTGACACATGCTGTTTGTTTTGCAGACTGAGTGTGGCGACCATGATGAGTGTAACGCTGAGCTGTGACCACAGAGTGGTGGATGGGGCAGTCGGGGCACAGTGGCTACAGGAATTCAAACTTTACCTCGAGAAACCCGAGACCATGTTGTTGTAACAACTGAATTCTCCAGAAAAAAAACAACAACAATAACAACACATAATAGAACTTATAGCATATTTTATGTAAAATGTTTGAGAGTTTTCTATAGGTTCAAAACATAATAAATCTTATGATAAGCTATAATTTCAAAGTTATAACCTGTGCAAAGTTGATATTTAAAAATGATTTCTATGAGAACGTTTGTGTCTGCTAGTGAGAATTGTAGGGCATCGTCTTTCAAATTATCTTTAGATACAGCAAGGGGACGGGACAAAATGTAACAATTTTTGGACAAATGTAAAATTTTTACGCTAAAATTTTTTGTGAGATGAAAGAAAAGCGATTCAAAGTTGCTTCATCAGAGATGATTTCAATGTAGAAAATGTATTTTGAACAAGGTACATCATTCTACTAAAATCGCTATGTTCTATTGTGTCACACCATGGTTAGAATTTCATTCATTTTAGTATGACCAACCAATAACCCAACAACGGACAACAATGATCAACTCATGCAAATAAACATTTGTTCCGTGAGGCTGACATTTTTTTTTGTATCAGTGATTTTGTTCAAAGATATTCAGCAGAATAGCAATGTTTGTTTCCAAACACTAGTCGGCCTTTCAATGCATATGATATTGTGTCTGTTATCTTCATCAGGGCAATTATGACTATCTGTATCAGTATAGCCAGTATAACTGCCCTTTGGGGTAACACACCAGCTTCTGTATCAGTATAGCCGGTATAACCGCCCTTCGGTGTAACACACCAGCTTCTGTATCTGTATAGCCGGTATAACCGCCCTTTGGCGTAACACACCAGCTTCTGTATCTGTATTGCCAGTATAACCGCCCTTCGGTGTAACACACCAGCTTCTGTATTTGTATTGCCAGTATAACCGCCCTTCGGTGTAACACACCAGCTTCTGTATCTGTATAGCCGGTATAACCGCCCTTTGGCGTAACACACCAGCTTCTGTATCTGTATAGCCGGTATAACCGCCCTTCGGTGTAACACACCAGCTTCTGTATCTGTATAGCCGGTATAACCGCCCTTTGGTGTAACACACCAGCATCTGTATCTGTATAGCCGGTATAACCACCCTTCGGTGTAACACACCAGCTTCTGTATCTGCATAGCCGGTATAACCACCCTTCGGTGTAACACACCAGCTTCTGTATCTGTATAGCTGGCATAACCGCCTTTTGGTGTAACACACCAGCTTCTGTGTCTGTATAGCCGGTATAAACGCCCTTCGGTGTAACACACCAGCTTCGCAGGCACGCGGCGTGGCGGCAGCTAGCTATGTCACACCGAACGACTTGTTACACTCAATCTTTGCACATTTTATTGCGGGAGTTGTTTAAGGTTTCTAGTGATGATGCCCAAACTGTGCTTGGTGGCAACCAGTTCCAGTCTACGATAGTTCTGGGGAAATACGAGTTTTTGAACACCTCAATTCTTGGTTGATAACTCTGATATATAAAGGCATGACTGTTTCTTGTTCTTTTCTGGGCTGGTATCAGATACTTAGTGGTGGTACGTCCACCAGTTTATTAGTGGTGTTTATTTGAATTTACCACGAGTGTGGAAGGGAGGACAAACCAGGTGCATTGACACCTTTACAAGTTGTCCTCCCAAATACTACAATAGAAATACAGATTGCAATATTGAATACAAAACAGGTTACAATATTGGACAAAGTTAACATGAAATACAAATACCTACAGTATCGTCATGCATGGGGTCGGCCCTATGTTACGACAGCCCTATGTTACGACAGCCCTATGTTACGACAGCCCTATGTTACGACAGCCCTATATTACGACAGCCCTATGTTTTGACGCCCCCTTTTTTCAACGCGATTATGGCTATGTTCAGACACCAAATGATAAATTGTAAATGTATGGAGTGTAATGATCTCGAAGAAAATTTTCACGTAATAAATTGTCACTGACAGTGTTTCCGCCAAACTGCAGCAGAGATCCTGAGAGGCCGTCCAGTTGGGAAGGGCCGGGTCGCGAAAATTAATTAACTAAGGGAACACGTCGCGAAAATTAACTGAGGGGGCGGGGCATTTGTTTACACTTGTTAACAAGTTGAAACTGTCCACAAGCATTCCACATTTTTTTTACAAGTGTTGACATTAAAAAAAAACACTGCTACAAATAGGCGAAACGTATCGCCAGTAATAATACTTAATTAGGACATTCTGCTGCAAGACTCCGAACATCGGCATCATTTAATTGTAACCTCCAGTAGCGCCTGCGATAGCCGGATTTTAATAGTGAAGAGCCTTGCTTCGTCCGTACTTCTTCCGTACTAGCAACATTTCCGCTGTAAAGAAGCGTCATCTTATCTCTCATACACGAGACAAATTCTGAAAATAACTTGGCTGTATCGTAGCTTTCATTGCTGTTTTATTCAACAAAAGTGCTCCTTGGTTGTAAAATGATCTCTTGTCTCCAGTACAGTGTCAAATGGTAGCGTGATCGTAGCGTGCGAAAAATCGGCGTTAAAAGTCAGAAAATCGCTGGAAAATAACTTGCAGCACACATTCGCTACCTCGCCGTAGAAGAAAATACGCGCATTTTCTCATTAATATAATGCTAATATGTAAGTAGCAGCGTGAACTCTACGCTCTGATTCGTTGACCTCATATGACCTGCACTCTGATTGGATAGAGCCATCTTTGCAGAGCTGCAGTTTGTTTGTTGGCGAAGAGAGTTACACTACGCTACTTTCTACGGTGTTTCTACCACTAACATTCCATTAAAGAAATTCATTATTAAGAATTTTTGGGAAAATGTATGTATCCATATTGAGTGGTGCCTTTCGCGTATTCAAGCAAGCCGGAAGTGTTAGCGAACCGCGGCGTGGATAGCGAACTGCGGCTCGGATTTTCATGCAACCCGCCCGCTACAAGACCATCAAAAACGTAACTCCCAAAAGAGAATTTTCAAATCCGAAATGATTTTGTTCAAGGAGAAATATTAGTGGATACATTTTACTGGATGGAAACTTGAAAAACGGGCTTGAATGAGATTAACGTATGCGAAAGGCGCCGACATCAATTGTTCGTCAGCATACGTATAACAATAACAATAGCTGTCGTAACATAGGGCTGTCGTAACATAGGGCTGTCGTAACATAGGGCTGTCGTAACATAGGGCTGTCGTAACATAGGGTATGAACCTCATGCATCTGCATTTTTATGCTTTTTTATACGTTATGTTTACCGAAGGAAAACGTTTTTACTTAGTTTCTTCCTCTTCTTCTGTTCCAAGCACTAACCTCTGCCCTGGCCAATGACAAGGTTTGTTGAAGTCTTTCACCATGGTGATTGGTGTTGGGTTACATTATGTTGCAATTTCATGGTCTGCTCTACTCCTGTCACCATATACTACTAGTACATGTATGTGAATGTGTTTGAGTAAAAATTAACAGGGCAGACCATGTCTGAAGGTACATGTAAACATTATGCATTTGCTTTGCTAATGTTACTTTTCTAGTTGATATTTTTTTTCGCCTCGAAGAAGTTATAGTACGCTCGAATACGGCCTCGACATTCAGTGATAAGGCAACGACCGTTTCAAATGCTGGTTTGTTACGGCGAAGGGAGATTATACCGCGAAGGGAGATGTGTCCGATAGCATACACAGATAAGCTTATGCACGTTAGAGGTAAATAGAGTTAAACGGACGTCGGTTCTATTTCTGTATCTGTATCTGTGTATGCTATCGGACACATCCGGCATAGAAAATGTTCCAAAACGAATTGGCCAAACTGTCTTAATTTTATGGATGACATCCTCTGAAGACCCCCAAAGTAGTGCGCGCGGGCGAATTAAAAAAAAAACAGCCCCCTCCCCCTCCTAAAAAATACTGCTAAACCACAGGAATACAAAGCTGGTATTGTGAATTTGTGGTAGTACATAGCGACGGTCGACGTTTACGACAAGCCGGCACATGCTGGCTTTTTACGGCATTTATGAGTCTGCACTGTACTGAGTTATTAAGTTACATGGAGCTTCGGCAGCCTGGGTGCCGTCCTCCGTAGTTACCACCGGCTCCATATTGTCACTAGCTACCATGGACTACGGAGGATGGCACCTAGGCCAGAGCCTCGGAGGACGTTTTTTTATGTTTACTGAAGGAAAACATATTGTTTTTACTCAGTTTCTTCCTCCACTTCTGTTCCAAACACTTACCTCTGACCTGGCCAATGATATGATTTGTTGACGTCTGTCACCATGGAGACTGGTGTTGGGTTACATAATGTTGCAATTTCACGGTCTGCTCTACTCCTGTCACCATATACTAGTAGTACATGTATGTGAAATGAATGTGTTTGAGTAAAAAGCCCCTAAATATTGACGTACCGGGTGTGGATTCTTCAATCCCCAGAGATGTGGCCAATGCAATCAACAGACACCTGTCGTCAGCCTCCCAACAATTCCCTCCATTGAAACTGGAAGACTTACCGCCTTACCTACCTGCTCCAGCCCCTCCTCCGGAGGTGTCCTTCTGGGATATGTTCCACAGACTTCAAAGGGTTAAGTTAAACAAGTCTGCCGGCCACGGTGGTCAAATCTGGGCTGCAAAGTTCCCACATGTCATAGAACCCGAACTGTGTTCGATCGTGTTCGATCTGGGGAATTCGAATCGAACCCGCGTTCCATTTCGGGGTCACCTGCGGTCATTTACAATAAAGCGGCAAAACAAGCCCTTCTGCCTGAGTGCCTCGCAATAGATAAAAAACAGCACTTTCCTATAGATACAGACAGTTTCCTGGACAGTACATGTCCGCTATAATTTTTGGTGGGTATGTAACATGTAGCGAAGCTACTGTCGTATCCTTGGGTGACCTTGAATACTGTAATGATTCTTTACACCAGTATGAATAACACAAGGCAGACTTTCTGGCGATATGACATGTCTCCAAAACTCGAGCAAACCTGGAAACATGGAGAGTCAAACATACCCCATTTACGGCTCAAAATGACTGTAACGGTTGTCCCGAATAGGGATTTTTGAAAAATGGCCTCAATTTTGAATTATGGGTAATTTAGTGAGAAAAATGTCAAAAAATGCCATTTTTTCACCAATATGTCGACAAAAACTAGACTTAAAATCAGAAATTAAAAAATCCCTAAAACACGATTTTTTATCTTATTCCTAGTCTGCGAAAAATATAAAAACCGGGGATCTGGGGTAATATACGTAGCCAGGTTTGAACGATGTTTGCCTAAAAACGTGACATGACTTGTGCTCGGAAACCCGAAAATAATCGTCTTTCTGAGCGAAATTTTTAAAAATCAGTGATTTAATATAAAAAGCTAACATTTAAAGGATGTTAAGACGATAATTTCATTTTAATTTGACGAAATTTACCCCTAAATATTATTTGTTTATTTTCAAATATTTTACGGGTAGTCCAAAACAGGCCAAAATAGCGTCTTGTAACCCGATACCTTTTCGAACGCGCATAGCAATGGGAAAGAATGCCGCAGTGACAGACCGCCGTGGGCGGTGACGGAATTTCACCACGACTAGTACGTGAATTCGCCTTCGAACTCTGTATCTGTATCTGTATAGCCGGTATAACCGCCTTTCGGCGTAACACACCAGCTTCGCAGGCACGCGGCGCGGCGGCAGCTGGCTATATTACACCGATCGACTTGTTACACCTAACCCTTGAACTTCTAGCTCTAGACATTGTTTAAAGCTATCTATTGACAGTGCCCCTACTGTACTTGGTGACAGTGAGTTCCACTCTGCGATAGTTCTAGGAAAGAATGAATTCTTGAACACCTCAATCCTTGGTTGATAACTCTGGTACTTGAATGCGTGGCTATTTCTTGTTCTCTTCTGAGCTGGTATTAGGTACTTAGTAGTTGGGACATCCACCAGTTTATTAGTCATTTTGTACATCATGCATAGTCTAGACATCTTTCTTCTGTCTTCAAGTGAGGTCCACTGTAGGTTTGTTTTCATTTCCGTGACACTAGCACCTCTTACATAGTTGTTCATACAGAATCTTGCAGCTTGATTCTGTACCCTTTCCAATTTGTCTTTGTCTTTCTTTGTATATGGATCCCATACTGTCGCAGCGTATTCTAGGTTCGGTCTTACAAGTGACGTGTATGCAAGTGATTTTACTCTCGTTGGACATGCCCACAGATTACGTTTAATCACTCCCAATGTCTGTTTCGCCTTAGTTGTGATATTATTAACATGTGCACCCCACTTCAGTCCGCTTGTCAGTGTGACGCCCAGATACGGATGGATTTTTGTGGTTGCTAAAGCCTGACCACAAAACTGGTAGCTAGTTGCATGTGGTGTTCGTTTGTTTGTTATGTGCATAATGTAGCATTTTTCGGGATTAAACTGCATGAGCCATTTGCTTTGCCATTCTTCCAGTGTGTTCAGGTCTTTTTGGAGAAGTTGTGAGTCGGTCTGTGTAGAAAGCTCTACATACAATAGACAGTCATCGGCAAATAACCTCACATTTGAGTCAAGCTGATCTGGTAGGTCATTTATATACAAGAGAAAGAGCAATGGCCCCAGGACGGTTCCTTGAGGGACCCCAAACTCAGCACTCCATTGTGTAATATATTCAACTGCTCCCTAGCGGAAGGAACGGTACCTGCAGTTTGGAAGAAAGCAGATGTAGTACCAATCCCAAAGGAACAGCCGCCCCGTCTTGATAGACTCAGACCGATTTCCTTGACGTCCATTTTCGCGAAAGTCTGCGAGGGATTCGTGTCAGACTGGTGTATGCAGGATATCTGGCCCAGGATTGACTCTCGCCAATATGGATCTCTTAAAGGGAAATCTGCAACTCACTACCTTACAAGTCTGGTCCATTACTTAACAAGCACAACTGACAAACCTGGTTTCATCAATACACTGGTGCTGACTGATTTTACCCGAGCATTCGACATGGTTCATCACCCTACTGCTATCAACAAACTTATCTCCCTCGGAGTACGACGATCGATCGTCCCGTGGATCTGCGCCTTCCTTTCGGAGAGACACCAACGTGTTAAGTACCAAGGGACTACATCAGAATGGGAAACACTTACCTGCGGAGTGCCTCAGGGAACAAAGTTGGGACCTCTGGTATTCTTGGCACTAATCAACGACGCGGTACCAGCAGAGGAAACATCTACTGAAGGCTGGAAATACGTAGATGACATGTCATTGGCTGAGTCCAGGCACAACAGTCTTCCCTCCACAATCCAAAGAGACATTGATAGCCTAGTTCACTGGACAGGGTCTAATCATATGGAACTTAATCCATCTAAGTGCAAAGTAATGGTAGTATGTTTTATGAGAGAACCACCCCCACCTCCACAGTTGTCTGTGGGGCCGTCTGTATTGGAAGTTGTCCATGTTGCGAAAGTACTAGGTGTAACACTTCAATCAGATCTCAAGTGGTCCGCCCATGTAAACTCCATGGTGAGCAAAGCCAACCGTAGACTTTACCTGGTGCGAGTGCTAAAGAAGTATGGACTTGGTGATAATGACCTGATTCTAGTTTTCTGCGGTTTTGTAAGACCACTACTAGAGTACGCTTGCCCCGTGTGGCACCCAGGCATCACCTCTGTTCAGTCTAGACACATAGAGTCTGTGCAAAGGCGAGCATGTAGAATTGTATTGGGTAAGAACTACGTCAACTATGATGCAGCCCTAGGCCAGCTGTCCCTTACCTCTCTGTACCAGAGACGAGTCCTACTCTGTAAGAAGTTTGCAGTGTCTTTATCAAGATCCCCTACTTTCTCCAGTTGGTTACCGCCTACACGTGCAATTGTACATGGCAGAGAACTCAGGTCCAAAAATCAAATCAGTCAATTTAGCTGCAGAACATCGAGATTTAAGAACAGTACTTTACCTTTCATTGTAAAGTTACTAAATGATAGTTGACATGTTCATTGTGTAAGTCATGGTTGTATTGAACCGTTATAGCTGATTTTATATTGTTTAACATTGTTGTATTGAATCGTTATACATTGTAGCTGATTTTATATTATTTAAATGTAAACAATAACCACAATTCAGCCGAAGGGCTGCTATGGTATTGTATTTGTATTTGTATTTGTGTGAAATAAATAAACCAGTCATAATAAAAATCACTGCGCGCGCGGATGTCATCCATAAAACTCAATCAGTGCGGCCAATACACGAATACGAGACATGCGTGCATTATCTGTTGAACTACAGTACAGAAGTCGGCACCTTTATACCAAGATAAGCCATTGTTACACTTACAGACGTCCGAGTATTGTTTAATTTTACTCACTAATTCTAGATCTACCAGAAGGGCGATGCCGCTTCTATCTATGGTAAAATGGGGATCTACTGTAAAGTATGTGACTATGTTTACCATAGCTGCGTGTATTTTTGTTGTTTATTTTAACGTCGGTGATATACATGGAGTGCCAGGGAAATCTGCAGAAATTTCCACCTTTCCAGTCAACGTGAACAACTCCCAAAATGGAGGGCAACATTTGGACGCGAAAGGTACGTACAAATAGTACTTGAGACTATGTTTTATTCCTAAATATGCCGTGAAAAAATACGCCATGGAATACAGGGGTCTCCCCAGAAATTCTTAGGGGAGAGGTGCTCCCGAATTGTTTGATGAAAAATCAGTGAATTTTCATGAAAATATACTAACAAGAAGACCCTAAATTTGAACATTTTGGGAGATGTGCTAGGATTTTTGGGGAGAGCTCTGGAAGAAAATATAGATTCTTTATTAAATCAGATTTTGCATGGTCTTCTACAACTAAAGATCTAATAAAGCTAAATACATGTATGAAAAGTCATTCTTCATATCCTAAGACATGCAGTTGAGGTGTTGGTCTGTTGGAATAGACCAAGTTATTCTGAAACGATTTTGTTTAGCATGTTTTTTAATGGTGTTTTGTGAGGTCGAAGGCAAACAATTCGTTTAACATATACATGGGCCTAT
>NW_017804120.1:1816101-1816302 GCF_001625305.1 Branchiostoma belcheri
CTTTTTGTCCGCCCGTATTACATTGAAGGTACCCAAGTTTTTTACAGCTTGAAACAAGATTTTTCAAAATCAATATTAAATAATATTCTAGTCACGTACCTACGGTTGAAACAACAATATCACAATGTAAATCGTGTGTGGGGTCGTGTGGTGTAGCGGTAGCGTGTTCGGCGCAGACCCAAGAGGTCCCTGGCACTTTAC
>NW_017804120.1:1816574-1828022 GCF_001625305.1 Branchiostoma belcheri
TGTGTGTGTGTGCGTGTACGCGCGTGTGTGTGCATGTTTGTGTCCCACTTAACTCGAAAAGTTGTTGATGGACCCTCATGATATTTTGTATATATCAATATTAAAGCAGAAAAAAATGGCCTACGGGTGGATGGCAGTGACAAAGCAAGGTTTAGATGAAACGCCCTCTGGCGGAGTTCCGTTGTACCGCATGGGATCTTCATACATTGTAATTTCTGTTGCAGTCATTCACTGATCATGTTTTTTTTGTGACAGATTATTTTGTGACAATTCAGCAATTTCGGTTGAAAATTATACAAAAAGAATTAAGAAAACGAATAGATTTTTATGACTATATCTCAAATAATTCATACACTTTTTGATATAATTATACTTTCTTTTCATTTTCAGGGACCTCAAAAGTACCCTCATAATTTAATCGTTATCGACAAGACTAAAACCATTTACTGTTATATTTTTAAAACCGGAAGTACAACTGTACAACAAAACTTGTAATGTACAACCTCCAACACGACACAAATTTGACCCGCGCAGATATCGGCCCTAAACAAAAGTTACAGATTCACCATTACCCCTTTAAGTTCCTGAACAGCTACAGTATGGAAGATGCACAAATGCGTCTGAAGACTTACAACAAACTCATTGTCGTCCGCGATCCCTTAGAGAGGTATCTCTTCTTCTCATCTGAGTTTTTTTCTTGCCGCATGTGTTTGTGTGCATATTTGCATGTACATAATGTATGGATTGCTTATTTGCATGAGACCTTATTTGCATACTTGGGAATTTTAAAATATCATGCTCCCGCTACCAAAGCCAAATATGGCAAAAGTCTATCTAGGATAGGACATCAGATAGTAGGTAGGTCTACTGTTCTCTACTCTACTCTACTCTACTCTACTCTACTCTACTCTACTCTACTCTACTCTACTCTACTCTACTGTACTCTACTCTACTCTACTCTACACTACTCTTCTCTTCTCTTCTCTTCTCTTCTCTTCTCTACTCTACTCTACTCTACTCTACTCTACTCTACTCTACTCTACTCTACTCTACTCTACACTACACTACACAACACTACACCACTCTACACCACTCTACACCACTCTACTCTACACAACACTACACTAGTCTACACTTCTCTACTCTACTCTACTCTGCTCTACTCTACTCTACTCTACTCTACTCTACTCTACTCTACTCTACACAAAACTACACAACACTACACCACTCTACACCACTCTACTCTACACCACTCTACTCTACTCTATACAACACTACACCACTCTACTCTACACTACACTACACGACTCATCTATTACTACAATACGCACGTACTTGTTGCAAAATTCAGTAATCTTGGTTTAAACAATAAACGTTTTTCAGTTTTTTTAGTACAAATTATCTTAACATTAATAACATATTAAGTGAATTGTGCAATTTAAGTTTAAAAATTCGTAATTTATCTAATTCCATGCCGACATTGTTCAAAAGCCAAGATGGTGGACCTTATCATCATGAATGTTATCTTGAAAGTTCATCTGTGTTGGTAGAAGTCATTATGCAGTAAGTTTAAACTGTAATTAATTTCCAACAGAAGAAATTGGACTCACCCAAATTTTCGACTGTACGACTCCAGTCTTTGTCAAGGAATGAACAATCCACCGCTTCTGTGACGTCACGCAGATAACACGTGACTCCGTGAGCAGTGGATCATAGGTTGTAGAAAGTCTGTGGCGCCCCCCGTCCCCCGTCTCCAATTTCTTGTGTTGCAAATTACAGTTTAAACTTGCTGCATCATGAATTTTATTTGTGACGTTTCAGGCTAGCCTCTGCCTGGCTTGATAAATTTTTCATCAGTCCAGGTCGCTTCAGCTTCATAAGGAGGTTACGGCAGGCTGTAGGGAATTCAAAATTCGGAAATACAACAACAAAAAGGGTATGGATCTTCATCTTGTAGATTCATAAACAAAAAGAAATAAAATACCTTAAAATGTTTAAGAATTCAAAATTAATACTAAAAGAGTATATTACTTTAAAATTTGAATACCTAACACTCTAAGGCGTAAAATATTATATTAATATTTCACAATTTAAAAACGAAATAAAATATTTTTAAATCTTGTACGACATGATATTCTAAATTCTAGAAGGGGACATATATTCTAAAATTTCAAGGGGAATTTAAATTAAAGTATGATATACTAAATGTTATCAATATAAAATTCTAACATTAAAAATGATATTATTTCAGATTATATTATAACACAATTTTTCTAGGAGAATAATATTTAGATTCTTAAAGAGTGTTTAATATTGTAGACCTAGAATATAGAAGGAATATTTTCTAGATTTAGAAGACAGTATGCGTACAAAGCAACATAATGTGTGTGTTTTGGTCATTTACACATGTACATGTACATGGCAAGTATGTAATAATTTCACAATAATCAACATATTTTCGCCCAAATTTTCGACTGTACAACTCCAAACTTTGTCAAGGAATGAGCAATTAACCGCTTCCGTGACGTCACGCAGATAACACACGTGACTCCGTGAGCAGTGGATCATAGGTTGCAGAAAGTCTGTTGCGCCCCCCCCCCGTCTCTGTTGAGGGATGGTTGTAATGCCCTGATGTAGATTCCCCTCAACAGAGACGGGGGGCGCCACAGACTTTCTTCAACCTATGATCCACTGCTCACGGAGTCACGTGTGTTATCTGCGTGACGTCACGGAAGCGGTGGATTGCTCATTCCTTGACAAAGACTGGA
This sequence comes from Branchiostoma belcheri, assembly GCF_001625305.1. Classification (NCBI taxonomy): domain Eukaryota; kingdom Metazoa; phylum Chordata; class Leptocardii; order Amphioxiformes; family Branchiostomatidae; genus Branchiostoma; species Branchiostoma belcheri. Next base: position 1,819,343 of record NW_017804120.1, read on the forward strand.
GTCGTACAGTCGAAAATTTCTTGTGTTGGAAATTACAGTTTAAACTTGCTTCATAATGATTTCTACCAACAGAGATGAACTTTCAAGATAACCTATTTTCGATATTAAATGTGTTTTTCAGGCTTTGCCCACGAATAGATCTAGACGAGGATCCATGCATGGGGCTAGGAGAGCTCCACCAATTTCCATCAGGGATTTTGTCTGGAGTATTATCAACAATAAATATAGAAATGAACACTGGGAACCGTTCTTCAGTCAGTGTGCTCCCTGCCAGGTATGTTATAATTAATTAATATCACATCATACTTTAAGACTTCCTTATCTTCTTTCTTTGTAATCGTTAATATTAGTCGAAAGGGAAACTATATCATATCAGAATGGTTTTTATCTAACCCTTTATCACACACACACACACACACACACACCACACGTCACAAACACACACGCCACACACACACACTCACACACACACACAAACACACACACCACGTCACAAACACACACGACACACGCCACACACACATCACACACACATCACACGTTACAAACACACACGACACACACACACAAACACCAATCACACACACACCACACGTTACAAACACACACGACACACACACACCAATCACACACACACCACACGTACAAACACACACGACACACACCACACGTCACAAACACACACGACACACACACACACATCACACGTTACAAACACACACGACGCACACACACCAATCACACACACACCACACGTCACAAACACACCTGACACACACACATAAACACACACACAAACACATACACTCACACACAAACATACAGCACACGTTACAAAAACACATGGCACACACACACACATACACAATCATATAAATTCACGCACACACACACAGACACACACACACACACACACACACACACCAGACACAAACACACCACACACACACCACACCACACACACAAATAATTGCACAGTCTCTCGCTTTTTGAGTGACACTGGTACATGTATATCATGAAGAGAGCCGGTTCCCAAAACATTATTAGGCAAGCATGACCAACGACATTTCTCGCTGTGTAGTACAACACGTTAATTGTAAATCTATACTCTATTTGCAGGTTCAATACGACTTCATCGCTCATACGGACACGCTGGTAGAAGACCTTCGTCTGTTCTTCCACATGAGCGGTATCGTAGGGAAGGACGGCATCCTCCCGAGACAGCACCCGTCTCGGGCTAAAGCAGGCTTCGGCAGGACCTTCCGAGTGGTCCCGCCGGAGGACATACGTCACCTCGGAGAAATCTACAAACCGGATTTTGACATGTTCGGATACTCGATTGAGGAGGACCTTGAAGCGATTGAAAACGCACTAAAACAAAATGTCTGAGTTAGCGATAGTCCATTTTTAGTACGGACCAAAGATCTGTAAAAGTACGTGTAACCGCCAGCCAATGTCTTACCGCTACCAAGAAAAGCATCGCGAGTCTGATTCTTCTTCTTGGTTAGGTAAAGGGACCACCGGCTTTGAATTCCTTATGTCTAATTCCTCGTATAAAGTGTTTTAAACTTAAATTTAACTTTGCCGATCCAAGATGGCGGCTAGATTGAATAAGTATGACGTCATTTATGACGTAATTATGACGTCGACGTACGTTGTTACCATAGGCAACATAAGTCTTAGCAGCTCTTTATATTTATTTATATTCACCGTTTTGTTCAATTTTTTTGTATACTTTTGGTATGCCTAGACGTTTTTTTTAGTTCATTAGACCAAAGAAGTTTATCACAGTGGATATATTAACTTGCAGCTTTTTGCACCTTGGGTAGAGCTAGATGCTTGCTGCCATGCATGTTCACAGAAAAATTGAAATGAAAAATTACAGTGTTAGTGTTTCAAGGATTTTTACTTAAATGTACCATCCTCTGTCTATTTGGCACACTATAGCTAGAACAAAATTTTGATCTGCAAGTCTCCAAAATCCACGTAATGTATACTACATTAAATCAAGTAACAATTAGTAATTTATAGTAACATCTTGTGCCATTCTGGCCAACTACAACTGTTATATCAGGTTTAACTGCAAGAAGTCTCCACAACCCACAATCTATTTTAGATACCATACAATACAAAAGTAAAATCTACTATTAATGATATTACATGATTGTGTAAAGGCAACACACTTCTTTTGAAACTTCATCAATGACTATTGCAATTTGAATATAATAGTTTCTGCAGTCGTGCATTACATTTTTATAATATGATCTGCTACTAGATTTTCAAACTTAGATTGCCCATTACTTACATAGAACTCTCCCTGTTTAGGTAATGGTTAGTAAGGACGTTTAAAGAGGCCGTTTTTTTACCCTGGGTAAGAACAATAAGAAAGTGCTCCCACTGTGACCTTCCCAGCAGATTGAATAGTGGCTTGTAAATGTGATGACTACTTGCAGTCAGATACACCAGTGTAGACTTAGGTTCTGGGCATGTAACTGCAAGCCAAGGTCTCAAGCTACAAGCCAGAACATGGCAAGTCATATCTGTCATTACTCATGTACTTTATATTCTGGTTTACTAGTACATATAACTTCTTATATGTATGTGTGTCTCATTTCAAAAGTGTCTTGAAGAGAAATTTTAACTTGGCAAGCTAAACTGTCTTAGACAGGCCTCCCCCCATGTATACTGTACGGCTGCCAGGACAAGACTGAAGTCTGGTAGTTTATGTTATCGAATTTATATCGGCAGGGTGGGGTCATTATATAGTGTTACTGGCCTCTTTAACAGTTACTACACAGTGTGAATTGTTGCATTTAACACATGTCCTTGTGTTCAAGACTTACATTACAACGTAAAAAAAAAATACGGCGCGTAATTTGACGCTTTTTATTCACCGAAGCACGATATTTAATCGTCTACATGCATACATTCATGTAAATTACACCGTCTTGTATTTACGTCATCACCTCCTATATGGCCAAGCCATAGCAAAGCCACATTTCGCAACCTTGCTACTAGAAAAAGCAGTATACTTCACTTCTGAGGAGGATGACTTACAACATCATCTGATAATGTAGAAAAAAAAACATGTAAAAATCCCTTGTAAATGAAACGATATTAAAGACAAAAGACCGAAGTAAAGTATCTGCTTTGTTCTGGCGTGCGTGCGTGCGTGTGCGTGTGTGTGTGTGCGTGTGTGTGTGTGTGTGTGTGTGTGTGTGTGCATGTCACTCAAGGAGGCTTAGATGAATTAAGTTGATACTTGTCAGGCGGGTAGAGCTAAAAATGATTAGATTTTTGCCTACTGGCGGCTTGTAATGGTACTACAGCAGGTTTTGCTATCTTGTGATCTGGACATACTGGGTCATGATTTTTGGATAGTAGGTAGCTACATTTTTATCCTTTTTTTTACCATGAAATTGAAGTTAGTAGTCTTCGTAATTGTATCATCTAATCAACCTTCTTCGCAACATATAATTGCCTAGCAACGAGACGGGTCGTCATTGGTCGTTATAAGTAGATTACCTGCTTGACAGGGGCACAGGGCGGTTTCGCACACCTGTGTAAAAAAAAAAGTTTGGTATGGTCCTTTCAAAATGGCGCTTTCGTACGACGGGCGAACTCTGGGCTGATTTTTTTTACAACTTTGGGGTACTTTTAAAGTCTTTGTCGGTTGAATTTTTACAAGTGTGCAGTGGAATGTTGCGGACATTTTGCTGTGAATTTGTGCCGTTCTGGGGATGTTTTGAAGAGAAAAATAGGATTTCCTGACCTGGCGAATTTTGGAGAAGAATACAAAATGGCGAGACAGTTTGGAAGAGTAGCGAGGTATGGAGACGACTTCGCTTAGTGTTGCATGTAAACCAGCAAATTGTTTGGCTGACATTCTTCCCAAGCAACTATAGTACGAACATGTCAAGTTATATTCCGTGAGAAATGATCTATTTCTGTATTAGAGAGCCACCTTTGCTAATTTTAGGCAGGCTTTGAAAAAATTTATCAAGTTGCCGCGTTTTCAACATTTTTTAATGTGCTATGTGCTTGTAGAGTTTTAAATGTAATTTTTGTCAGTCGTTCAGCGTTATTAGGTCAACGTTATATTCGTTGATAGAAATTTTGTATTGACTATTTTTTTTTCTTTCCTTTATCTCCACGTGGTTCAAAACACCTGTTGGAATGTGGTTGTGTGCATGATTAAATTTTTCGTGATCCCGCCAAAAGCTCGAGTAAACAAGACCAGGTAGGGTCCGCAAAGCTTCAAGGCGACCAACAAGCAACTGGTATTCGAGAATGAAAGAATGTGACATCTCATCTAATGTCTGTATAGTTAGGTGGCTGCTGACTGATGCAGTAGTGGGGACTCCTGTCTGAACCTGACAAGACAGATTGGACCAGACCAGATGATTTTAAGACCCCAGAGGAATATCTGGTGAGAAAAATTTCAATTCTGCATTTTACCTACAGCTATTTGTTGTTATTTGAGACAAGTGTGTAACTTCTAATGTCTGTATAGTTAGGTGGCTGCTGACTAATGCAGTAGTGAGGACTACCGTCTGAACCTGACAAGACAGATTGGACCGGACCAGATGATTTGAAGACCTAAGAGGAAATTTAGGTGAGAAAAATCCCTCTTCTGCATTTTACCTACAGCTATTTGGTGTTATTTGACACAAGGAACTTGTGTGTAGTTTTAAGGTGGCTGTTGACTGATGCAATAGTTAGGACTACTGTCTGAACCTGACAAGACAGATTGGACCAGACCAAATGATTTAAAGACCTATGAGGAAATTCAGGTGAGAAAAATCCCAATTCTGCATTTTACCTACAGCTATTTGGTGTTATATGAGACAAGTGTGTAACTTCTAATGTCTGTATAGTTAGGTGGCTGCTGACTGATGCAGTAGTGGGGAATCCTGTCTGAACCTGACAAGACAGATTGGACCAGACCAGATGATTTGAAGACCCACGAAAAATATAAGGTAACAAAAATCCCAATTCTGCATTTTACCTACAGCTACATGTATTTGGTGTTATTTGAGACAAGTGTGTAACTTCTAATGTCTGTATAGTTAGGTGGCTGCTGACTGATGCAGTAGTGAAGACTTCTGTCTGAACCTGACAAGACAGACTGGACCAGACCAGATGATTTAAAGACCCACGAAAAATATAAGGTGAGAAAAATCTCAATTCTGCATTTTACCAAGAGCTATTTGGTGTTATTTGAGGCAAGTGTGTAACTTCTCATGTCTGCATGGTTAGGTGGCTGCTGACAGATGCAGTAGTGGGGACTCCTGTCTGAACCTGACAAGACAGACTGGACCAGACCTGATGATTTGAAGACCCCAGAGGAACATCTGGTGAGAAAAATCCCAATTCTGCATTTTACCTACAGCTATTTGGTGTTATTTGAGACAAGTGTGTAACTCCTAATGTCTGTATAGTTAGGTGGCTGCTGACTGATGCAGTAGTGAGGACTACCGTCTGAACCTGACAAGACAGATTGGACCAGACCAGATGATTTAAAGACCGGTACCCACGAAAAATATAAGGTGAGAAAAATATCAATTCTGCGTTTTACCTAGAGCTATTTGGTGTTATTTGAGACAAGTGTGTAACTTCTAATGTCTGTATAGTTAGGTGGCTGCCGACAAATGCAGTAGTGAAGACTACCGTCTGAACCTGACAAGACAGACTGGACCAGACCTGATGATTTGAAGACCACAGAGGAATATGTGGTGAGAAAAATTTCAATTCTGCATTTTACCTACAGCTATTTTGGTGTTATTTGAGACAAGTGTGTAACGTCTAATGTCTGTATAGTTAGGTGGCTGCAGACAGATGCAGTAGTGAGGACTCCTGTCTGAACCTGACAAGACAGATTGGACCAGACCAGATGATTTGAAGACCAAAGAGAAATATCAGGTGACAAAATCCCAATTCTGCATTTTACCTACCACTTTTGATGTTATTGGAGACAAGTGTGTTAATAACTTATGTCTGTGTTAAGTTAGATGGCTGCTGACTGCATAAGTAGTGGTGAATTCTTTGTAAACCTGACAAGAGCAGGTGATTTGAAGACATGAGATGACAATCAGGTGAGAAAAATCTTAATTCTGCATTCTACCTATTATTTTCTTTATTCTGAAAGACCTAACATCTAAAATAATGTCTGTTATTAGGTGACTGCTGACTAATGCAGAAGTGGGGACTCCTGTCTGAACCTGACAAGAAGATTGAACCAGATCAGATGATTTAGAGACACAAGAGCAAGATGACCACAACATTATCCACAGGTAAGACAATGCTTTAGAAGATCTGTTAATTTGACTATAGAACTCTTCTCTTATGTCTTACACTTTATATAAATAACACATATGTAGCAAAACATCTTTCACATTATATTTGTAAGTGTAGCTTTTACAGGTGAGACAATGCCTTTCGATTTAGAACCATTTTTCTGATTTGTTGAGAACCCTGAGGCAAGTGTAAAAACATTTTCCATAGCCAAACACTTTCCACATCTGTTCAAGCAAAGATATGAATGATCAAATTCTTAAGTTATAAAATCTTTCAAGTCAGTATATTTAAGATGTTTTTGCACAAGACTTATTATTGTTTAATATACACTTAGGTAGTTATGTGTGTCCTGACGTTCCTGTCCTGACTGGGAGAAACCTGTGATGACGGTTGACTTCTGTGCAAACCAGACCATATTACTTAAGGACTGACAGTTAACCAGTAAATTGACTTGAAGACACAGTGAAGAGTTTGTACCTTTCCAGGTGAGACAATACTTCACAGCTTACATATTAAATTTTTCCTTTCCTCTTGGATGTATTAAGAACTGTGGCATAACATACTACCAGTAACACTTTTTCAAAAAGCCTAACTTTTTGTACATTGATTAAGCAACTTGCTTTACAACATACATGACTTATTCCTTTCCTCACATCAAGAACTCTGAGGTTTAACATGCTACAAGTACATGTTACATTTGTAACACTTTTGAAAGCAGTTTTCTAGAGCATAACTCTTTCAAAATCTATTCAATCAATGGGATAGTTGAATTGCATGATGTTATCATTAGTTATGGTTATTCAGTGTTGCCTGGGGATGTTTTTCCATCACACTCACTATCCTTTCGTATTGTTAGGTGTATCGACTGTCCGGTCTGGGAGAAACCTGCAATGACGGCACAGCAAACCAGTTGACTTGAAGATGCAGAAGGAAATGAAGACAACAAAGCAGTGTGAGAAGACAGTGGGCACACTCGTGAGTATAGTTTATTTATTCAGCAACACACACATGCCTACATTTCGCTGATTTGTAACGTATCCTTTGCAAATTGGATGGCACCCAGTCTAATACATTTATATTCTATAATCCACTCGTCCAGTCACTAAAGCTTGCACTGCTTCTAATTACACAGTATTGTCATACCTTAAATTTCTAGATCTAGACTTGAAACAATTACTCCCACGAAAGAAGTTATAGTGTCTCCGGTATAACGTCCTTGGGTCCACATTGCACTTTGTCATTTGAGATACAGACCGTCACACTTTTTGCAGTGCTTTGAACATTTACAGGCAGCATTAAGCTACATTCTAACTGTCATAAACTTGCATGTTGTGTGCTATAATATCTTTCATTAGTAAGGCTAATAGCTGTTGTCAATACAGTGACTTTTGTTTCTCTTGTCTTCAAGATGCGGATCTGAAGACCAGACTGCAGCAGGAGGAAGAACCAGACTTTTGTAGGCAGGACTGTGTGAAAGAAGATGGGGAGGTGTGAGTATGGTTTCTTTATGAACACGAGACAACACTCCACATGCGCACACTTGCACTCATATTTCTCTTTTCTCTTTTTTTCATTCAACGTTTATAGTAGCCGGTGACTTTAATTTCAGGTTAAGCAAAACTGAAAAATTCTTCATATTGTATGGTTGAATGCCAAATTGCCCCTAAATTGTTGCTTCAGACCTTAACACTTAAATTCTCACTCTGAAAAACTTTGAATCCGGCCGCATTAATTCCTTTGTCATCTTCGTCGTATCTTATGAATGCCAAATTGCCCCCAAAATTGTCGATTTGGACCTTAACACTTAAATTCTTCCACCGAAAATCTTCGTATTACAGCTGGCTGCATTGTTGTCGTCGCCCCCAAAATTGTCGCTTTAGACCTTTCTTTACACTTAAATTCTCCTGCCAAAAAACTTGTCTATCTTAATATTATGTATTAATTCCACACTAATTCCTTGTTCAGTCCATTTTCCCGCCAAAAAAAATTAATTTGCACTCTCACCTGGTTAATTAATTGGATTAAGTTTTCCCGCCAAAAAACTTAGTATATAGAGCACTCTAACCTTGAACTTGTGCCCCCCTCCCCACTCTTCCTGCTCACCTCCCACACTTCTAGAGCACTCTAACCTTGAACTTGTGCCCCCCTGCTCACCTCCCACACTTCTTCCACAACTCACAGTATGTTAGTTACACTGTTCTCTGGACTTCTTCGAACATGTAGTCACCACACTCCGCTACACAAATACTTTGTTGATCGAGTGCAGTTTTTCCACCACTTAGACTTTAGAATAATCTCTCGCTCTCCTGGTCGGTCAATGCACTAAGTGTACTCCCCGGGGGATGTCTTTTCGGAGACATTGATGCTTCGACACATCAGTATA
>NW_017804120.1:1828042-1840054 GCF_001625305.1 Branchiostoma belcheri
TCCCGCCGAAAAACTTCGTATCTTAGCCGGCCGCATTAATTCCTTAGACTTAGTCATCCTCTTAGTATCGTATGAATACCAAATTGCCCCCAAAATTGTCGCTTTGGACCTTTACACTGAAAATCTTCGTATTACAGCCGGCTGCATTGTTGTTGTCGCCCCCAAAATTGTCGCTTTAGACCTTTCTTAAATACACTTAAATTCTCCTGCCAAAAAACTTGTCTATCTTTGTATTAATGTCACACTAATATTAAAGTCACACTAATTCCTTGTTCAGTCCATTTTCCCGCCAAAAAAAATTAATTGGCACCCTCACCTGGTTAATTAATTGGATTAAGTTTTCCCGCCAAAAAACTTAGTATATAGAGCACTCTAACCTTGAACTTGTGCCCCCCTCCCCACTCTTCCTGCCCACCTCCCACACTTCTTCCACAACTCAGAGTATGTTAGTTACACTGTTCTCTGCACTTCTTCGAACATGTAGTCACCACACTCTGCTACACAAACACTTTGTTGTTCGAGTGCAGTTTTTCCACCACTTAGACTTTAGAATAATCTCTCGCTCTCCTGGTCGGTCAATGCACTAAGTGTACTCCCCGGGGGATGTCTTTTCGGAGACATTGATGCTTCGACACATCAGTATACCAGTGCAATTGACTGACCAGGAGAGCGACAGACTATTCTAAAGTCTAAGTGTTGGAAAAACTTCACTCGATCAACAAAGTATTTGTGTAGCAGAGTGTGGTGACTACATGTTCGAAGAAGTCCAGAGAACAGTGTAACTAACATACTGTGAGTTGTGGAAGAAGTGTGGGAGGTGGGCAGGAAGAGTGGGGAGGGGGGCACAAGTTCAAGGTTAGAGTGCTCTTTATACTAAGTTTTTTGGCGGGAAAACTTAATCCAATTAATTAACCAGGTAAGGGTGCCAATTATTTTTTTGGGGCGGGAAAATGGACTGAACAAGGAATTAGTGTGGAATTAATACATAATATTAAGATAGACAAGTTTTTTGGCAGGAGAATTTAAGTGTAAAGAAAGGTCCAAAGCGACAATTTTGGAGGCAATTTGGCATTCATAAGATACGACGAGGATGACTAAGGAATTAATGCGGCCGGATTCGAAGTTTTTCAGCGAGAGAATTTAAGTGTAAAGGTCTGAAGCAACAATTTAGGGGCAATTTGGCATTCAACCATATGAAGAATTTTTCAGTGTTGCTTAACCTGAAATTGAAGTCACCGGCTACTATAAACGTTGAATGAAAAAAGAGAAAAGAGAAATGTGAGTGCAAGTGTGCGCATGTGGAGTGTTGTCTCGTGTTAATAAAGAAACCATACTCACACCTCCCCATCTTCCTTCACGCAGCCCTGCCTACAAAAGTCTGGTTCTTCCTCCTGCTGCAGTCCAGTCTCCGGGTCCGCATCTTGAAGACAAGAGAAACAAAAGTCACTGTATTGACAACAGCTATTGGCCTTACTAATGAAAGATATTATATCACACAACATGCAAGTTTACGACAGTTAGAATGTAGCTTAATGCTGCCTGTAAATGTCCAAAGCACTGCAAAACGTGTGACGTACTGTATCTCAAATGACAAAGTGCAATGTGGACCCAAGGACGTTATACCGGAGACACTATAACTTCTTTCGTGGGACTAATTGTTTGAAGTCTAGAAATTTAAGGTATGACAATACTGTGTAATTAGAAGCAGTGCAAGCTTTAGTGACTGGACGAGTGGATTATAGAATATAAATGTATTAGCCTGGGTGCCATCCAATTTGCAAAGGATACGTTACAAATCAGAGAAGTGTAGGCATGTGTGTGTTGCTGAATAAATAAACTATACTCACAAGTGTGCCCACTGTCTTCTCTCACTGCTTTGTTGTCTTCATTTCCTTCTGTATCTTCAAGTCAACTGGTTTGCTGAGCCGTCATTGCAGGTTTCTCCCAGACTGGACAGCCGACCCTCAGGACACACCTAACAATACGAAAGGATAGTGAGTGTGATGGAAAAACATCCCCAGGCAACACTGAATAACCATAACTAATGATAACATAATGCAATTCAACTATCCCATTGATTGAATAGATTTTGAAAGAGTTATGCTCTAGAAAACTGCTTTCAAAAGTGTTACAAATGTGAAATGTACTTGTAGCATGTTAAACCTCAGAGTTCTTGATGTGAGGAAAGGAATAAGTCATGTATGTTGTTAAGCAATTGCAAGTTGCTTGAATCAATGTACAAAAAGTTAGGCTTTTTGAAAAAGTGTTACTGGTAGCATGTTATGCCACAGTTCTTAATACATCCAAGAGGAAAGGAAAAATTTGATATGTAAGTTGTGAAGTATTGTCTCACCTGGAAAGGTACAAACTCTTCACTGTGTCTTCAAGTCAATTCACTGGTTAACTGTCAGTCCTTCAGTAATATGGTCTGGTTTGCACAGAAGTCAACCGTCATCACAGGTTTCTCCCAGTCAGGACAGAACGTCAGGACACACATAACTACCTAAGTGTATATGAAACAATAATAAGTATTATGCAAAACATCTTAAATAAACTGACTTAAAAGATTTATAACTTAAGAATTTGATCATTCATATCTTTGCTTGAACAGATGTGGAAAGTGTTTGGCTAAGGAAAATGTTTTACACATGCCTCAGGGTTCTCAACAAATCAGAAAAAAGGTTCTAAATCGAAAGGCATTGTCTCATCTGTAAAAGCTACACTTACAAATATAATGTGAAAGATGTTTTGTTACATGTGTGTTATTTATATAAAGTGTAAGACATAAGAGAAGAGTTCTATAGTCAAATTAACAGATCTTCTAAAGCATTGTCTCACCTGTGGATGATGTTGTGGTCATCTTGCTCTTGTGTCTCTAAAGCACCTGATCTGGTTCAATCTTCTTGTCAGGTTCAGACAGGAGTCCCCACTTCTGCATTAGTCAGCACTCACCTAATAACAGACATTAGATGTTATGTCTTTTACAAATGAAGTAAATAATAGGTAGAATGCAGAATTAAGATTTTTCTCACCTGATTGTCATCTCATGTCTTCAAATCACCTGCTCTTGTCAGGTTTACAAAGAATTCACCACTACTTGTGCAGTCAGCAGCCACCTAACGTAACACAGACATAAGTTACTACACACTTGTCTCTAATAACATCAAAAGTGGTAGGTAAAATGCAGAATTGGGATTTTGTCAGCTGATATTTCTCTTGGATCTTCAAAATCATCTGGTCTGGTCCAATCTGTCTTGTCAGGTTAAGACAGGAGTCCCCACTACTGCATCAGTCAGCAGCCACCTAACTATACAGACATTAGAAGTTACACACTTGTCTCAAATAACACCAAATAGCTGTAGGTAAAATGCAAAATTGGGCTTTTTCTCACCAGATTTTCCTCTTACGTTATTAAATCATCTGGTCTGGTCCAATCTGTATTGTCTGGTTCAGAGAGTCCTCACTACTGCATCAGTCAGCAGCCACCTAACTATACAGACATTAGAAGTTACACACTTGTCTCAAACAACACCAAATAGCTGTAGGTAAAATACAGAATTCGGATTTTTCTCACCTTATATTTTTCGTGGGTCTTTAAATCATCTGGTCTGGTCCAATCTGTCTTGTCAGCTTCAGACAGGAGTCCTCACTACTGCATCAGTCAGCAGCCACCTAACTAAACAGACATTAGAAGTTACACACTTGTATCAAATAACACCATATAGCTGTAGGTAAAATGCTGAATTGGGATTTTTCTCACCTGAATTTCCTCTTAGGTCTTTAAATCATCTGGTCTGGTCCAATCTGTCTTGTCAGGTTCAGACAGGAGTCCTCACTACTGCATCAGTCAGCAGCCACCTAACTATACAGACATTAGAAGTTACACACTTGTCTCAAATAACACCGAATAGCTGTAGGTAAAATGCAGAATAGGGATTTTTCTCACCTGATTTTCCTCTTAGGTCTTCAACTTATCTGGTCTGGTCCAATCTGTCTTGTCAGGTTCAGACAGGAGTCCTCACTACTGCATCAGTCAGCAGCCACCTAACTATACAGACATTAGAAGTTACACACATGTCTCAAATAACACCTAATAGCTGTAGGTAAAATGCAGAATTGGGATTTTTCTCACCTGATTTTCCTCTTAGGTCTTTAAATCATCTGGTCTGGTCCAATCTGTCTTGTCAGGTTCAGACAGGAGTCCTCACTACTGCATCAGTCAGCAGCCACCTAACTATATAGACGTAGACATTAGAAGTTACACACTTGTCTCGAATAACACCAAATAGCTGTAGGTAAAATGCAGAATAGGGATTTTCCTCACCTGATTTTCCTCTTAGGTCTTCAAATCACCAGGTCTGGTCCAATCCGTCTTGTCAGGTTCAGATAGGCGTCCTCACTACTGCATCTGTCGGCAGCCACCTAACTATACAGCCATTAGAAGTTACACACTTGTCTCAAATAACAACAAATAGGTGTAGGTAAAATGCAGAATTGGGATTTTTCTCACCTGATATTCCCCTTATGTCTTTAAATCATCTGGTCTAGTCCAATCTGTCTTGTCAGGTTCAGACAGGAGTCCTCACTACTGCATCAGTCAGCAGCCACCTAACTATACAGACATTAGATGTTACATTCTTTCATTCTCGAATACCAAATGCTTGTTGGTCGCCTTGAAGCTTTGCGGACCCTACCTGGTCTTGTTTACTCGAGCTTCTGGCGGGATCACGAAAAATATTTAATTATGCACACAACCACATTCCAACAGGTGTTTTGAACCACGTGTAGATAAAGAAAAAAATTGGTGAATGCAAAATTTTTATCAACGAATATAACGTTAACCTCATAACGCTGAACAACTGACAAAAATTACATTTAAAACTCTACAAGCACATAGCACATTAAGAAATGTTGAAAACGCGGCAACTTGATAATTTTTTTCAAAGCCTGCCTAAAATTAGGAAAGGTGGCTCTCTAATACAGAAAAAGATCATTTCTCACGGAATATAACTTGACATGTTCGTACTATAGTTGCTTGGGAAGAATGTCAGCCAAACGATTTGCTGTTTTACCTGCAACAATACGCGAAGTCGTCTCCATACCACGCTACTCTTCCCCACTGTCTCGCCATTTTGTTGTCTTCTCCAAAATTCGCCAGGTCAGGAAATCCGCTTTTTTTTTAAACAACCCCAGAACGGCAAAAATCCACAGCGAAAACTCCGCAACATTCTGCTACACACTTCGTAAAAATTCTACTGACAAAGACTTCAAAGTACCCCAGCGTTGTAAAAAAAATCAGCCCAGAGTTTGCCCGTCGTACGAAAGCGCCATTTTGAACAGAACATACCAATTTTTTTTTTACACAGCTGTGTAAAACCGCGCCCTGTGCCCCTGTCTAATTAATGTGAAGCAGATAATCTAATTATAACGACCCGTCTCGGTTCTAGGCACTCATATGTTGCGAAGAAGGTTGATTATATGATGTAATTACGAAGACTTCTAATTTCAATTTCAGGGTAAAAAAGATGAAAATGTAGCTACCTACTATCCAGTATGACCCAGTATGTCCAGATCACAAGATATCGAAACCTTAAGTTCTGCTGCAGTACCATTACAAGCCGCCAGTGGGCAAAAATCTATTAGTAACCATTTCTAGCTCTCATAAAAACCTACCCGCCTGACAAATATCAACTTAATTCATCTAAGCCTCCTTGAGTGACACACACACACACGCACGCACGCACGCACGCACGCACACACGACAGACCAAAGCAGATGCTTTACTTCGGTCTTTCGCCTTTGATATCGTTTCGTTTACAAGGAATTTGTACTTTTTTTTTCTACATTATCAGTTGCTGTTGTTAGTCATCCTCCTCAGAAGTGCTTTTTCTAGTAGCAAGGTTGCGAAATGTGGCTTTGCTATGGCTTGGCCATATAGGAGGTGATGATGTAAAGAAAAGACGGTGTAACTTACATGAAGGCATGCATATGGATGTAGACAATTAAACATCGTGCTTCGGTGAATAAAAGGCGTCAGAGTTGGTCATTCATGAAGTGGCCTTTTCTGACATTTAGCGAACAGAAAGATTTGCGTGATTCGCAGCTATACTGTGCGCAGCTGCAGTGTGATTCAATATGATCTCCTTTCATGTTTTGTTTTAATTTTGTTGGAGAAGGTACATAGTATTTTGCGTCTCGGGCTCTTTCCAAATTAACAGCAGCCTGGGTTGGTGTAAGAAGCTGGTGTGTTACGCCGAAAGGCGGTTATACCGGCTATACAGATACAGAAGCTGGTGTGTTACGCCGAAAGGCGGTTATACCGGCTATACAGATACAGAAGCTGGTGTGTTACACCGAAAGGCGGTTATACCGGCTATACAGATACAGATACAGAAGACGCGTTTTTTGTGGTACAGAAACCTGACAAGTGGCACCATGTCGGGGACGGGGAGTCAACAGCAGCCGAAATACTCAAATACAGGAGGTAAGATAGAAATATTTCCCGATTTGTGATGATTTTTACTCCCTGTTCTACCATCAGTGAAAGTTTAAAACGCTAACAGGTTTTTCAGAACAATTTGGAGGTTTGCCGTTTTTGCATTTCTGCTGTCGCGAACATTTTCATGTTGGCCACTTTCCGACCTACAGCCCCGTACATAGTGTTTACTAGTATTTTTTTCAAGGTCCTAAAGTATTTTGGTTTTACATTCAATTAAACTGACTTGGTAGTGACGGTGCGATCACATTCTAATCTGCACCAGACTCCCTGGCAGGCTGATTACATAGTAGAAAGTTTAAATCGATCTAAAAAGGAGCAAAATTGATAATCTCCAAGCAGATTCCTCTCGGTGGCAAAAAGACAGTATCAAATTGGCCAGGCAGTATCCATTAGCCAGAGAAGGTTGCCAGCCACCGACGGGGGTCAGGACAAAAAAAACCGGCCGTATATAAAAAGGTAACGATCATTCCCCCACAACCTCTGCTTGGAGAGTACAAAATTACAGGCAAATTAGACCCTCTATGGCCGAATAACTCCCCTGGCCAGTAACATTCTTTTTTTATTAATAATTTAAGCCGATTTCTTCTATCTATTTAGCCTGTAAAAGAGTCTGGTGGAGACTAGTCACACAGGCTTTGCATGAATCAACCAAAACAAGTCTTTAAAGGCAGCCAATGCAATTTCTAGGCGGCAAAACTGGAAATATTCTGAATAAGGCAATCTGTATGAAATTGACACATACATGTACTATCCCACATTAGCACATTTTAATCAGTATTTCATACTTTACAGGCGCATTTAAAACTGCAGAAACAAGCCCCCAAATTAGTCCTTTATTTTCTGGGTGGAAGGCTAAAAATCAATCCAAGTCCTTTCCATGCAATAACCGTTTTCGTCAGAATTTTAGGCTTTTTGCTCCACGTACATTGGGGGTGTTGATTCGTATGTAGATGATTGACTAGAATATTGTCTTATGAAAAATATGGTTCCCAAGCCCTTAAAACTGTTTTTGATACACGACAGTAGAATTCTATATGCACAACACACGCAGGACTATTCGCAAGAATGTTAACTTCTCGTACGACGATCGTGCAATGAATTTGATCGAGCCGTAATAGAATACTCTCCAAGCAGAGGTTGTGGGGGAATGATCGCTACCCCCACCGTCGGTGGCCGCGGGCCTTCTCTGGATAATGGATACTGCCTGGCCAATTTGATACTGTCTTTTTGCCATTATCCCGAAAGGGATCTGCTTGGAGATTCTACCTAACAGTATTTTTATTCGTCTTTAGGAACATACGATCTAAAATACATTTTGAAATACGTATGGTTTAGTTATTTTACCAAGGACGCTATTTCATAGCCTTACATCAGCTGAAAGGTCACATTATAGTTTTAATAGTCATAGAAAAATATGGCTGACTAATTGGTCTCGTGTTGTTAAGTTTTTTACGACTTGAGATATTTGTCAACATCAGAATGCAAAAAAAGTTAACCGGTGGATTATATTTCAATCCATATGATATCTGATATCGTCTCTGTAAAGTAGATAACCTCCTTAAATTTACACCTAGAATAATTATCATATTAAACAATATACTAGTACTATATTATATGTAAAAGCAAATATATTCTTGTTCAAATATTAATTGGATATTATAGTTGGGTGATACTTGCAAATGTGCAATTCTTGCATTATATTGCGTTTGCTAAGCAATCACTATTATTATTATTATTGTTATTATCATACAATATTAATATTATAACCTTTAAATCCGACATATTTCTGCCTACTTGACTTCAGTTATACTGGTACAATGTTAAACTTCATTCCAACACAAAGGGTACAAAATGATCAAATTGTCAAAGATCACTGTCGCCTTATCAGGATAATTAATGAAGAATCACTTCACTGATGTTGTGATTTACCTACAGGTGCCACACCCGTGCAGTACCCTGAGAATGACTGGAGGGCGCTTGCACACATAGCTGCATCTATACCCAACAATCTGTACGTCACAAGAGCAGGTAAGACATATTTTTATTCATCAAAACATATAGACATAACAAGAACAGTGTGACGCTGCACTCAAGTTAGCAGCTTATATTAACAGCGCCACACTAAAAAAAAGTACAATTAACATTTAAATATACAAAGTTGACATATCTGTGCGCCGTAGTCCCACCACCCCAAGACATTAAAATGTTAAATTAAATGCTAAAGGTAAGAGGTAAGACATTTTATACAATCATGTACACTACATGCTGCTGTGGATTACCCTCACTGCCTTGCTCCTTCTTTCATTCTTATTTAAGTTAGCCTTCATCATATTTTCTACATCTTTTATTCATTTACATTTATGATAGCAACATTATATATGGCCACACCGTCTTAATATTATGGATGACATCCATGCGTTCATTGATTTTCGCCTGTTCTAAAAAGAAAAAAAAAAGATCACGTCCACCGAAGCTCTGGCCTGGCTCTAGGCCTGGGTAGTCCATGGTAGTTAGCGACAATACGGAGCCGGACACCCAGGCTACCGAAGCTCCACGACTCAAGAACTCAGTACATACGTACAGTGCCGATTCATGAATTCAGCAAAAAGCCAACATGTGCCGGCTTGTCGTATACGTCGCTAATAATAATAAAGTACTCACTCAGCCGCAAATTCACAATACCAGCTCTGTATTCCTGTGGTTCAGTTAAAAAAATCTGATGCAACGTTGACAAAACATTAACAACGAAAACCGTTAAAAATAGGTTTCGCGCGCAGGCGCAGTACGTACGGTCTGCAGACGCGCCAACCGGCTGGGGGCGTTCCTATGGCCCAATCAGAATGTTTACGTCAAGCTGCCCTTTTATATAACATGTACCGCTGATGTGACCTATAGTCGTAATGTTTTAATTAATTTCAGCCTCTTTGGTGTTCAAAAACAATCAAAGGATCTCTACATGGTGTCTTTTCTTTGTACCCGAGGATATTTCATGCACTCAATTTGATAAAATAAGAGGACGAACGCCATTTTGTAATAGCATGTGGACTCTATAGCAAAGAGGAAAATGAACTGTATTTTTTGTACAATTTCCCTATTTCATGCACTCAAGCACTGTAGAAAAATGCAACTAGACAAAACCATCCATCGAAAAAAAATCTGTTCTTTTTTATGTCTACAATAACTGAAAAGCGAGGAGAAGTTGAATTTATATAACAATAGTTAGTTTCATTTTGTATTCGTCAACTGTATCTGTTCATCTATTCTATCTTATTGTGACCTGTACTTAGCCCAGTATGGGCCCAGTATGACAAAAAAGATCCATTTATTCATTTAATGATGAAAGCATACCTCTTCCTCTTTCTACCTGGAACGAGGTCGTTCTATAATATTTTAAGAAAACTAACTGCTCATTGGTTTAAATGACGTACATGTAGGTAGAGGTGATGACATTACAATGTATTTTGAGCGTTTTTAGTCGGAGGCCTAATCAATTTTTCACACTGATATTAGGTTTATGTTTAGATACTGTTTTGCGTTAATAATTCTTCACATCAATGTGATTAACGTGGTAACAAGATAGTAAAATTTTTTCTCGTTTTTTTTTTCCGTTTTTCATTATTTAGCAACCTACGATACAGACACTGACATCAAGACGAAATGTTGGAGTCTTTGCAAGAAGCTGTTAAAAATCGCCGGAATTGTGTTGGTTGTGGTCATCGCCATACTGTTGCCTTACTTTGCAGGTCAGGTTATTCTAGCTTGCAACAGCAGTGTTTCTATGTCCTTTTACTTTGAATTCCATGTAACATCTGTGTCCATAATATCACCAGGGTCCATAATATCGCCACCTTGCTCATGAGAAACAATGTGCTTAAAAATATTTTTACTGCAACATACTTTTGGTATGCACTCCTTCACACATCAAATGTACATACATAGGGTATGTTGGAGTAAAATATCTTTAAGCGCACTCAAGGTGGCGATATTATGGACCCTGGTGATATTATGGACACAGATGTTACGGAGGTATTGTTTTGGTTTTTTTTGTGGGATTCTGTGTATGCCTGTCTAAACACAGTAGGTTGACAGCTCGTGGGTGAGTGATGGGAGATTGACAAGCATAATTACTAGTCAAAGGGTCAGACACAGGAAATGAGGTGAACTTGAAGGTCTCAGAATATGGTCGGTCGACCGCCTGAATCTCTCAAAATGTTGCTTGTAGTTACTTGCCTCCCTGCTGAGCTCGGGTTTCAGACGTCTTACACTAATTATGAGAAAAATGTCCTTTATAATTGTATACAGACAAGTTTTCGAAATCTAGATAGAAAAGACAAATTCTTATTCATTATGGGATGAGACAAAATGTGTCTTACAAGCTGCATACGTTCATACGTCTACAAATGTCTTAAGAAGTGAGAAGAAACTGAAACTACATAGTAGTCGAATCAGTAGGGAGTAGTACACATTAGTATGTGTAGTGAGATACTTTAAACATGACCTGAACTTAGCTTGTAAGAGCATAAATGTACAGTAAATGCATTTCATCATCATTAAATGACTTGACCTCTCGTCCAAAACCCTCTATTTACGGCTTGCAGGCAATTAATTAAATCTTTCTTGCATTCAAGTTAAAGTCACCGCTCTGTCTGGAGAGGTGGAGAAGCTTGGTGCAAAGACTGGAAAACGTTTTACTGACCTGGAAAGTAAGTACCAATCTCATGCATAGAGCTGTAATGATTATATTCTATATGTTTTCAAGCATATTTAACATGTGTTAGACGTAAGTATAATGATTATAGCTTTAATGCTCCAACTATGTGTCTTCTAGCACGTTGGGTGGTTATTCATTCTTACTATTTTTTAAATGAAAAACTATATTGGCAATGTTGCCTTTCTTTTAGATATCATATCAATAATTCCGAAATATCATATCCCAAAGGTATGGTAAAAACTTTTGCTGAAGAGATGGGTAAATTGAACAGGATCAATGAACACCTTGTGGCCAAGCTGGAAGGTACGACTAGTATGTTTTGCTATTAAAGACTACAATCTTTTGATATCTATTTTTTTTTACAATTTAAGAGCAATGAAAATTGTTGTGGCTACCTAGCTTGGCTTTATTTAGGTATTACTTGGTGCTACTCCTTTCCAAATTCTATACTTTGCAGATGACAAAAATCTTTTGTGAGCTTAAAGTAAGTTCTCAAATCACATTTTTGTGTCCTGTCAGCCAGAAATTACAGACCAGTGTCGACCTTTTGCAGATGAAAAGCGATCGGAGACGCCAGCTGGACATCGATGTGCCGGGCCTCCGGGACCTCCCGGACCCCCAGGAGTAAAGGGGGACACCGGGCCGGCTGGTCCTGCCTCCTCCGGGCCTCCAGGTCCGCCTGGCCCGCCAGGAGAGAAGGGACCCATGGGGCCGGCTGGCCCTGCCTCTGCAGGCCCCCCTGGGCAACCTGGCCCGCCCGGAAAGATGGGACCCATGGGACCGGTTGGCCCTTCAGGAAAGA